>NC_137904.1:14717988-14971681 GCF_963455335.1 Martes martes | reverse complement strand
GCTCCCCGCTGAGCAGAGAGCCTGATGCGGGGCTCCATCCCTGAGACCATGACCTGAGCCGAAGGCAGGGGCTCAACCCACTGAGCCACCCAGGTGCTCCAGTTATATTTATTCTTAAAATCACAGAATTTAGTTTAAATTTGTAATTTTAAAAAACCTGAGTTTCTCTCTCGTTCTGCCCTTCCCGTCGTAGATTCCTACTAGGGATAATGGTGAGTCTAACATTTATTGAGCCATTCCCATTGCCCTGACAGCATCCTGAAACTTTTATATGCAGTAACTAATGTAATCCTCACAACTATCCCGAAAGTGTGTTTTATTTGTCTGCATCCTACAGAGGAGGAAACTGAAACTCTGTGACCTGAAATAATTAGCCAAAGCTAAAGTGGTAAAGCAGGGATTGGACTCCAAGTGCTCAGGCTCCCATGCATGGCTTGAATTCCACACTCTATCTGCTTCTTCTCTCGTCCCTTTCACGCTCCTGGGATGAAATAAGTGCTCAACAAACACTCGTCAGATCAACGTAATGATAACACTGTATTTTGATTGTTTACCTGTTTATCATTACAAACTGATGGTGTGCTTTGGTGGGGGTGGGGGAGAGGTACCATTTATTAATTTTAACATACTTAACGAGGCTTACTCTTACATTAAACAGTATGTCAAATGGGACAAGTATGAAGATTAACAAATGGAAAATAATTAAACAGATGAATAAGTACATGGGTTTTATTTAACTGGTAGACTTTGTTCTCCAAAGGGCTGACTCCACATGCAGAAACTGTCCATATGATTCTGATCCCGAGTGGGAATTCCATGGCTCGCTTGCTGCATCTTCGGCCTCCTGACCCTCTCTTTGATCACTCGCAGCATGGGACTAATAAAACCTGCCCCGTGTACCTCTTTGGGTTACTGTGAGATCACAGTAATGCTGCCTGCCTGTGGAAGAATTCTGGAAAATATACAGAGCTAAGCAGACCTAAGGGAGTGTCAGAGGCTTTAAACTTGTTGCAGATGGTTTGAGGCTAAATGTGTGATTTGCTTATACATGTGGTTTGAAGCCACTGTCTGGGTGGGGGGGTGGGGGGTTGGTCAGGGCGGCAGAGAGCAAATCTTGGGATGGTGTGAAAGGAGCCACAAGGGTAGAAGAGGAATCTGGCCTGGAAAATGATGTGTTGATTCCTTACTGGGCACCAGGACCATGATAGTCCTTCTGCACACCCCAGTTTGTGGCCCGAATAGAATTCCTTCCCCCAGGTTGAAGTACTAGATGAAGACGTGTTTGCAAGATGGTACAACAGTGGGTGAAGCTGTGCAAAGGAAAGCCTCCAGAGGAGACTGAGAAAATACTGGACAGAGGCTTTAAAGACCTTTGGTTTGGGGGATGAGCATTAATTCTGTCAACACAGTAGGCTGTTGACTTACCTCTGGATTAGAAAAATGTTTTAAAAAAAATGCATCTTAAGCCAAGAACACTCAGTGGAGAAAGGATAGTCTTTTTAAACAAGTGGTGTTTGGAAGACTGGACAGCAACATTCATAAACCTGGAACTGGACTCGTATCACTCATATCACTCTCACGTCACTCAGAAAAATGGACTCAGAATGGATTAAAGACTTCAACTTAAGACCTGATAGCGTAAAAACTCCTAGAAGCAAACAAGCTCCTTGACATTGATATTGGCCATAATTTTTTTGGATGTGACACCAAAAGCATAAACAACAAAAGGAAAAATGAACAAGCGGGACTAGATCAAACTAAAAACTTCTGCAAGAGCTAAAGAAACAAGCAACAAAAGGAAAAGGAAATCTGCAGAACGGTAGAAAATATTTGCAAGCCATGTTTTTGGTAAGGGATTAATATCCAAAACATATAAAGAACTCATTCAATTCAATAACAAGAAAACAAATAATCTAATTAAAAATGGGCAGAGAAGCTGAATAGACATTTTTCCAAAGAACACACCCAAATGACCCAACAGGTACACGAACAGATGCTCACCATCACTCATCGTCAGGGAAATCCAAATCAAAACCACAATGAGAAATCACCTCACACCTGTCAGAATGGCTATCATCAAAAAGACAGGAAACAAGTGTTGGTGAGGACATACAGAAAAGGGAAGCCTATGCCCTGTTGGTGGGAAGGCAAATTGGTGCAGCCACTATGGAAAAAATACGGAGATTGCTCAAAAAATAAAACTAACTATTACAGGACCCAGAAATCCCACTTTTGGGTGTATATCCAAAGGAAATAAAAACAGAATTTTGAGAAGGTATCTACACTCCCATGATTATTGCACCATTATTTTACAGTATCAAAAACCTGGAAACCACCTGTATCTGTTTATGGATGAATGGATAAAGAGGGTGCATATACAACAGAATAATATTATTCAGCCATGCAGAAGAAGGATATCCTGCCATTTGCAGCAGAACAGGTGACCTTGGGGGCATTATGATAAGTGGGATAAATCAGACCAAGGGGGACAAATTCTGTGTGCATTGTCCACTAATATGTGGAATCCAAAAAAGCTGAACTCATAGCAACAGAGAGTAGAATGGTGGTCGCCAGGGGGTGTGGAGGGAATTGGGAGGTGTTGGTTAAAGGTACAAACTTGCAGATAGAAGAAGAGTAAGTTCTGGGAGTATAGTGCACAGCATAGTGATGACATTTTACCTCAGAAATTGCCAAGAGACCGGATTAAATGGTCTCACCACACAAAAAAGAAGTACTTGTGTGTTGTGATAGAGATCGCTGGCACCATGTTGGTAATCACATTGCAATTCACAAATGTATCAAATTGACACATAAATGTATCAAATCAATACATAAATGTACCAAATCAATAGATAAATGTATCAAATCCATACATTTATGTATGGATGGATACATACATAATATGGTGTACATAATACATTCATACATAATACATACATAATATGGATACATACATAAGTGTATGGATTTGATACACAAGTGTATCAATTGGTACACAAATGTATCAACTTGATATACAAATGTATCAAATTGATACACAAATATATCCGATCGATACATAAATTATTGAATCAATAGGTAAATGTATCAAATCAATACATAAATGTATCAAATTGATACACAAATGTATCAAATTGGTACATAAATGTATCAAGTCGATGCATAAATGTACTGAATCCATACATTGTACAGCTAAACTTACACAATGCTATGTCAATTATCTCTCAATTAGAAGTCTCCATGTTAATTCCATAAATGCTTATTAAATGCTCAGGATGTGCCTGGCATTGTATTGAGTCCTGCGGCCACCGCAGAGATGGACAAGACCCCAACCTTGTCCTCATGGAAGAGACGTTCCCCTGGGTAAGGGAGGCACAGAGGAACAGGACTTCAAAGAAGTGTATCTCACTGAAGCTTATCCTTCACTTGGTTTGGCTTCACCTTGATCTTGATTTAAGCCTTGTGTCTTCCTTGGTTTCCACAAGAAAACAGCACGGGATCGGTCAGCCTATTTGATGCTTTACTAGAAAGCACACTAGAGGGACGACGTTCTTCAGTGCTTAGAGTTCCCCCCCAAAATTCCTGTTCGAGGTCCCTCCCTGAACTCCCCTCCCAGCAGCTGGGAGACCCACCCACCCTCTCCTTTCTTTTCCCCTTGGAGAGATTCTGTCCCTTCCACGACAACCCTGGGCTCCCGGAAGGCCCCAGAGCCCCTGCCCCACGTTCAATCAACACCAAATGTCTTCTTTATGAAGAAGGAATTCGGAGAGTAGTGCTTCAAAATGATGCACATATAAAGGGTTTCTGAGTTATTTTCTTTTTGAGATAAAATACACAGAGCATGAAATCCCCTCTTCAATCATTTTAAAGGGGACAGCATGGTGGCTTTTAGTATCTACATGATGTTAGATGTTAGGGGAGCACCATCAATGCATCATTCCAGAATATCTTCATCATCCCTCCTCCCCCCAAAAGAAAACCTATACCCAATAAGCCCTCATTCCCCATTTCCTCCTCTAGGACCCGCTCTTCTCACTTAACCAGACATCAGGAAAATCCTTCTGGTTCTAAGGACTTCATCTTTTTAAGGGACTGCAGTAGGATTTTGTAATATGCCCGTTTTGCAGTTAGCGCGCCATTTTCCTGACGCAGGGCACTGCCCTGGGGAAGACCTGTGTTGGGATGTTCCCATGGCCCCGCTGTGATTTGGTTTTAAAGGCTGAGTCACCAAGCAGGCTGTGTGCATCCTCCTCAACGGGATGGGGAGGGCGTGAGGGAAGCCCGGCGGGAGGATCGTGCTGCGCGTGCGCAGGGGCGGTCGGTCCAGCAAGGGGAGGTGTGTGGACAGTGGGACGCTCTAATGCAGTCCACGCATCCTTCAGGGCCCCTGGGCATGGCTCTTTTGGAAAGGGCTCTCATCTAGGAGGATGTCTTCTTGTCTCTCTTTCAGGCCTGACAAAGGAAATGGTTTATCAGGGAGAGCACGGACACTCTCCCTGAGTCCAGGATTTTGTGGGAGGGACTTCTGACCGGGCTGTCCCCGGCTCTTGCCTTTCTCAAGAAATAATCGCATCCGTCTGCTTCTCCCACGCCTATTGCGGAGGGCTGTGGCCTCGATGGGGTTAATAAGGGACGTAACCTTTAGACTATATCAGAGATTACTTTACAAAGTCGTAAAAAATGCACAGTCCTACCGACATTATATTCCTGTTGCTAAAAATATCCCAGGGCCATTGGTGAGCTCAGAGCAATAGATGTCCCACAGACTAATTTAACCATTGGCAGGAGGCCAGGCAGCCTCCAGACAGGATCAGAATCAAACTGGGGGCTGCTAAATATAGAAATATAAATTTGGGTTTGTTTAGAATCATTTGAAAACTGAAAGAACACATAAGCCAGTATGCAAGCATCGTAGAATATTCCAAAGGCATCGCTCGTGTGGCTTCCCGTTGTCACCTTGCACCTGGGTCTGCCCTGCAGCCCCCCCACCCTCGCTGTTGGCTTTTTAGTGGGAATATTAGGTCTTCGGGGTCCGAGAGTCCCTGCAGACTGGTGAGGTCGTCTGGGTGGGAGGAGGTTTCTCTTCTAGACACCATACCATTCTCAGAGGTGTACGGATCGCCGGGGTGACCGCGGCCATCCCTCCATCCCTCAGACTCCTTAACGCCATGTCTTTGCTGCTTTTCCAGATGTGGGGATGAGAGTCTCTGGCTTCTGCTTGATTTTCATCCCAGGCCAGGGCAACAAGAAGTCCCCAAGGGCACGGTTGCCTGGGGAGAAGGGGACAAAGAAAAAAAAATCTTTGTAATCCTTGTGCCCTGCTCGTTCTTCTTGTTCAATGTTTATTGCAAGAGGGTGCCTCCAAGCACAAACCTGCTAATCCCCGAGGACCTTGGGGTAGGTAGGGGTTCAAGCAAGGTAGGAAAGGAGGGCAGGGAGACTCACTCACGTAACTACTGGTGATAGCACCCCTAAGTTTCCCCCTCCCCTGCCACAGGTTGAGGTAAAGGGCTCTTGGGCACCCTTTGGGACCTGGCCAGTGTAACCAGTCCAAAATGCTGGTCGGGTGGCTCATCAGGATCCTACAAATCTACCCTCTGGCTAGCTGCTCGTGTGGTTCATGACTACTCCCCTCTTGACCACGATTTCCCTTCATACCAGTTGGACACACTAGATCCTTCCAGCTCGAGGCTCCCGTCTTTCCGCCCTGCCTGGGACGCGCTTCTGTCAAGGATTTTCATGGACTTCCTCTCCCTTCTTTTAGGGGTTATTTCAAATATCATCCACCGAGAAGCCTTTCTGAGGCCACATCTAAAGCCGCTTTTTTTTTTTTTTAATAATTCTAACCCCTCCGCCTGCTTTACCTCCTCTGATAGAAATTGTTACTACCTATTGTATATCCTATCAATCTTCGCTTATTATCTGTCTCCCCCACTCAAATGCACACTGTACAAAGGGACCCCGACATATATGCTGATGAATAAAGGAGTCGTGGTTGTGTTCATTCCCTGTACCTGGATAAAACCGGACTGCGCATTATAGCTCTGCGTGCAAATGTCAATAGCAATTCCCAGACTCGTTCTTTTAATACGTGATTTATTCCTCCTGTGGTATTGCAACCACACCTGTAAATGTGTAATTACAGACTGAGAAACACCAGGTCTGAAGCCAGGCAGTGCGGACTGTGAGAGGAAGGCCACCCAGAGAAAGAGACCCTTGAGCTGGGGTTGGAGATCGAGAGGGGCTGGAGAGAACATTCAGAGAACATTCAAGAGAAAACAGCACGTACACCGTGGTTTCTCATTGCTGGGACACACCCGCTCCCATTTCTGAATTTGGGACGAGTCTCAGCGTGGAGGGCATCTCACGGTCGCTTCTGGCCAGGTGGCCGTCCCTGACACAGAGTCATTGCCCACCCACGTGAGCATTCCACTGTTGCTTATGAAGGCGCGGCTGGACAGTTTAAGAGCCGTTTCGAGAAAGGAACATGTCTCGATCATCTTCTGCAAACCTCCATTGACACCTGGCTTTGCCGAGAAAGTGCCAACATCAAAAATTGCGGAATGCGTGTCCGTGGCCACAAGGCCATCTCAAAGGCCAGCGAGGACTCTCGAGGGTGTGGAGGATGGACTATGTGAAGGAACGTGGACACTGGGGACTCAGAGTTGGACAGATTTCCCAGTGCTGGACTCTCCGTAGGAAGAGACTTCAGAAATTGCATGATCAGTTAATCTAGTGTATAGTTTCCTTTTTACATAGGTGCAGGGCAATAAATCCTTTAGTTCTCTAAGTATACATTAGCCTTGAAAGGACTTTCGAGAGAGAGAGAGAGAGAGAGAGCGTGTGCGGTGGGGAGGGTCAGAGGGGGAGAGAAAATCCCAAGCCAACCCCCCAGCACCCCACAGAGCACAGAACCCAAAGGTGGACTTGAACCCACCACCCCTGAGATCATGACCTGAGCTCAAACCAAGACCTGGATGCCTCACCTCACAGACTGAACCACCCAGATGCTCCAAGAACTCTTTCCAGCGAGTATAAACCAGCACATCTGAACTTGAGGAAAATGTAGTGTCAGTCTTTGCTGGGCAGGGTTTTTTCCCCTCAAAGTCGGGTACAGTAGTGGTGCTCTGAGGATGAGTGAGATCCTGGATTTGAGTAGGGGCAGTGAGTGTGGAAATCAGAGGGGAGAACAGCACGGGTGACAGGGACAGGTGATGAGAGGCACCCCGTGTGGCCGGAGGTGGGGGAGGGGGAAGGGCTCCGGCAGGGGCGCCAAGCACTCTGGGAAGGGACTGTGCCTCCGAGGCGGAACTGGGGGCTGGTCCCTGCTGCTTCTGTCCGTGCAAATCTGTCTAGCTGTCCCTCCGGGTCGCTCAGTGTCCTAACAGCCCTCCGTGCCCGTTCAGTGTAAGAATTACTTTGCTACTGACATCAAGGAAAAACACGCACAGCACATAGACGCAATGCTCACCCTCCAAATTACCCCCAAATAAACAAATAAATAGGAGACATCCCAGGCACCCCTTAGGGAAAGAGGAAATGCCAGGAAGGAGCCACCTTCTTTGGGTCTGGGGCGAGGAGGGGAGCCGTCTGTGCCAATCCCTTTTAGCAGCCCCTCCAGGTCATTCAGTGTTTGCAAGCGGTAAATGAAATCACCCAAATTTGTTTTCTCATGAAGATGTCAGCTTGAGGGCTTAGAGTGAGTAATTCTTTTCTTAGGGCCCTGAAAGAAATCAATCAATAAAAAAGCAGCAGCCCTTTTTATTTCGTTGCCCTCGGGACAAAAGAGGTTTTCTGTTCTTGTTCCATGTTTCCATTTCCTGGGATCCTTCAGATGTGCTTACACAGAGGGCTGAGATAAATTTCCAGGTGGAAGGAACGAGATGCTGACATGTTTGTCCGGTCCGAGCCAGAGCTGTCACCCCAACCTGCCTCAGAGAGATGGGGCTCTTGGCTTCCCCCGCGCCTGTTCCCCAGGTGACACCTGCCGCCCCCAAACGCTTCTTTCTTCGCAAGACATTTTAATAGGATGGGGCATAAAAGGGAGATGGCGACATAATTCTTGTTAATGAATGTCTTGTTTAGTTACCTCATGGTAATTATTCACTAAGCCAAGGCTGCTGTCAGATCTTGTTTGGGCTCAAGCCTGAAAATGACTTGTAGCCCTTGTCGGAGAGCTCCCTTTGCGGTGTCTTCCTCCCTCCCCTTCCCCCCTCCTCCACTTCCTTTCCTTCCCCTCCCCCTCCTGGCCCTCGTTCCCCTCCCCCTCCCCAGTCTCCTCGCATTCTTTTTTCCAAAGAGTAGAGCAGAGACCGGGACCGATGTATTGTCTGGCTTCTGAGGGAATATTCTCATCAGCTATTACAGCTGGAAAGGAGGTCAGGAATCATAGGAACAGGGTTTTCAAACGGCTCTGAGGAGGCTGAGAATTGTCAGCAGTTCTATGGGAAGGGACAGAAAGGCCAGGTGGGTAGGACTCTGGCCCCCACCCCCTGATTCAGCCACAGAGGCTGGCCGTCTGGGTGCCATCTGGAATCCGGGTGTGTAAGGACCCAAAGATCTGGGTCCGGGGAAGGTCTGTAAACGGCCAATGCAGATTAGGCCTCTCGTTTAAAGAGAGGTAGAGCACTGAGGTTCAGAGAGGTACACCAATTTGCCTGGGGTTGCCCAGCTTCTCAGAGAGTTTGGACTGGGAGCCTTGCCCTTATCCTGCCGCCTGGCTCTTGTAGAGTGGGGGGCTGCCCTGAGAAGCAGCGAGAACGGGGGAACTAGGATGTTTCCATCTCTCTGGTATGCGAAGGTGTCTTGAAACACCTTTTGGGCCACAGAAAGTGGTATTTCCCTGTGGTCCCAGAGAATAGCACACACGTGGCCTGGCCCGTGGTCTCCCTTACAGCTGGATGAGAACAGGTAGTGTCCAGAGTCCGCGGTGTGGGACTAAGCCACTAACTAGTTTCACTGTAAAGAAAGGGTTTTCTCCCTCTTTTTCTTGTTTATTATCATTTTCGGGGTGGATTTCGGCAGGGTGGGGAGAGGGGTGTCCTGGAAATAAGCACCAATTCTACCATATTTCCAGGTAGTGTGAATTTAATATTCAGGTTGGAGTCTTTTAGGTCGATTGATCTAGAGAGACTTTTAAAATTATTAAATATAAATTAAACAGTTTAATGTGTTTACTTTTTAAAGTGTTGCCTTTGTGGTTGTAATTAAAACAGGACAGATATTTTGGGGGATAATGTAGGAGAGTATTGTGATAAGAGGCTGGAAACCTAGCTCTGGTCCGTGCTCTCTGTGTGACATCGGGCAAGTCACTTGCCCTCTCTGTGCCTCCTGTCTCCTTCTCTGTAAAAGGGTGATGATAACCATGGCTTCCATATGGGCATGTGTTGCTATAGAAAACCTTCACAACAGGGCCCAACCCAGGGTCCTGCATCGTGATTCGCGGCTCTGAGCACTGGTGTCTGTCAACAATTCTAGAAAATTCTTGGTCTACCTTGTTTTAAATGTTATCTCTTCCCTATTCTACTGGACCTTCTCAGGACTCACAGCATGTCTTTTATTTTCCCATTTCTTTGTCTCTGGAGGCTCTCCCGGGTGATTTCTTTGGTTCTCCGCTTCAGTTCACCGAGATCGGATGCACTCTGTCCTGGTGCTTTGTAATCCATTCGGGATGGAGGCGAGCAGCGGGGCGCAGTCATGCATTCTGTCCTTCTCTATCAGTAGGATTGCAGACGAACCCAGGGCTCTTCAGCCATATGG
Organism: Martes martes; assembly: GCF_963455335.1. Taxonomy (NCBI): domain Eukaryota; kingdom Metazoa; phylum Chordata; class Mammalia; order Carnivora; family Mustelidae; genus Martes; species Martes martes. The sequence continues at coordinate 14,961,922 of NC_137904.1, read as the reverse complement.
CCTTTCCCAAGCTCCTTTGTGGTTGGACGTGGCCGTGGGACCAAGTCTTCAGCAGATGTGGGTGAAGGTGGTGGGCATCACCCAACACACGGTGTGTCTCTCCCGTACTTCTTCTCCCTCTCGGCAGCTGGGATGATGGTGCTCAAAGAGTTGTCTGCGGAACAGAGCAGGTGCATAAACTGTTGCGGCTTTGGAGTCTCCAGTTCCTCCTCCCACTCCTCCTCCTCCCTCTCTTTTTCTTATATTTTACAAAAGCAATGCTCTAAAAAGAATCAAGGGGGAAGAAAACCATCCTGTGACCTGTGCTTGTGGCCCCATAAGGGTAATGGCCTGGGGTGGGGGGGCTGAACAACAGGATGGAAGGAACCTGTGTCCCTGAATGACCCCTCCACCCCTGCCCTGGGAGCAGAACTGCTCCAGACCATTACATCAGAGGGAAATAAAGCATCATCTCTTTTAACCTACAGAATTGTCAGATCCCTTCCTGTGACATTCAAGCCTCACCCCGTTGCATGTCCATCACATTTTTTTTGTTTTTTTGTTTTTTAATATTTTTATTTATTTGACAGACACAGATCACAAGTAGGCAGAGAGGCAGGTGGTGGTGGTGGGGGGGGAAGCAGGCTCCCTGCTGAGCAGAGAGCCCCATGCGGGGCACGATCCCAGGACCCTGAGATCATGACCCGAGCCGAAGGCAGAGGCTCCAACCCGCTGAGCCACCCAGGCGCCCCAGCATTTTAAATTCCAATTATTACACATCTACTTTGAGAAGTCACGTTTGGTTCTTTTTCAAATCTCTTTGTTGTTGTTGTTGTTTAACGGATTCTCATTCCTTGATCATATTTGTGAGCCTCTGTTGTTTTTAAATTGTACCTTTTTAAAAAAATAAAGTCTTGTTGAAGCACCAAGATAGAGCAAACACAAACTTTCAAACGGAGTTGACAAATCGCCCTGGGCGGGTATTCATCAGGAATTTCTGAGAATTTGTTCTGCAACATTAGAGTCTTTCCATGACTTTGAAAGCATGAAAGGATTAAGAGAGCAGAGGAGAGAAGAGATTTGAGCAGGAGAGACCTCTTCAGGGAAATCGATATTGCGAGCTCCGTCCTCTCTCCCCACCCAAGGGCTCTGGCATCAGAACTGGCGGAGGGCAGAGCCGTTTGGGTAGATGTTGGGTAGATGTTGGCTCATTAGTTAAAAAGCCAGTTGCAAACATCTTGCTTCTGTTTCTCTCTCCTTTAACTGGTGGAGGCGGCAAATCATAGAAGCTGGGTGCATGCATTTCTCAGGGCTTTCCTGACAGAGTAAGAGAAGCCGGGGCCTTGACATGACAGAAATAAATTGTGTCACACCTCTGGAGCCTGGGAGTCCAAATTCAGGGCATCAGCAGGGCTGTGCTCCCTCTGAAACCTCAAGCAAAAGATCTTTCTTGGGCGCCTGGGTGGCTCAGTGGGTTAAGCCTCTGCCTTAGGCTCAGGTCATGATCCCAGGGTCCTGGGATCAAGCCCCGCATCGGGCTCTCTGCTCAGCGGGGAGCCTGCTTCCCCCTCTTTCTCTGCCTGCCTCTCTGCCTGCTTGTGCTCTCTCTGTCAAATAAATAAAATCTTTAAAAAAAAAAAAAAGATCTTTCTTGTCTCTTCCAGCTTTTGGTGGCCCCAGGCTTGCCTTGACGTGAGACGGTATCACTCCAACCTCTGCCCGAGTCTTCACACGCTGTCTTCCCTCTGTGTCTGTCTTCCCCTGTTGTTCTCTGTGTGAGTCCGTGTCCACACTCCCCTCTTCTCATATGGACCCCAGTGATCCTGGATTAAGGGCCCTTAACCTTACTCTAGACTGACCTCGTCTTCGCCCATTACACCTGCAACAACCCCATTTCTACATAAGGTCACTTCAGTGGTCCTCGGGGTTAAGGCTTCAAAATATCTTTTTTTAGGAGGGGCACAATCCATCCATAATGTAGGAAAACATGGTCAAAGACGTGGGGAGTCACAAAAGATGGGAAATTCATCTCTCAGCTTTTGCTGCCTGTAATCCTTGCTTCTGCCTGCCTCTAGGTCTACGTCCTGAAGCCTGCCTCCCCCTCCCTCACCTCCACCACACGTGCCCCGTCTCCAGGGACAATCCTGCTGGCCTCCCTGCCCAGCCCCACACCTTGGCTGGGCACGCAGACAAAGTCACAGCCCTGACCCTCCTTCTACTCCAACAGGATACATATCCTGTCTCTTTGGCCTCCTTCCCAGCACAGAGTGAGCCCTCCCATGTCCAGAAGGCTTGCCCTCATGTGCCTTTCTTCCCTGACCTCCCTGATCAAACCATCTGCCGGACGCTGGGCCCCAGCCATCTGCTCCAGGCACAGTTCCGTGTCCCTGAGCTTGTGATCCCCGAGGACACCGCAGGGGTGAGAGCGTTCTCGCTGTGGATCCTGGGACCACCGAAGAATTTCCATCCCAGCTGGCCTGGCGACCATATGCCTTCACCAAAAGCCCAGGGACCAGCGCCTGCGGAGGGGGAAGGTAGAACCATTAGAGGAACATTTAATGTTAGAACATCTCTGTGTGGAATGTCTGAGATTCCACGGGGGACCAGAGTTCAGATGTCCTGTCCTGCCCGGTGAATCCTTTTGTGTTTCTACAGAGTCACTGGTAGAAGGTGTGCTCAGTGTGTTAGAGAAAAACTACGTCAGGCTTTTAGCTCTGGTTGTCCAGGATTGACTTCCTTACGATGTTTAACCGACTGCGCCATGCAGGCATCCCCTGACTTCCTTATGATGGTGTTTCCCAGAGAAGATGCCTCCCAGAGGAGGGAAGACATATATTAGGATGGCGAGAGCTTTGGGCCAAGTTTTGGGGAGGTCTCCTTTCATTTCGGGCTCCTCATTTGCAATGCAAAAAGATAAACCTGTTCACAGAGTCCTTTTAGCCCTAACATTCTAACTTCAAAAAAAAAAAATCAAAACTTTTATCTTTTATTTTTAAAGCATAAATGACAGTTTTTAACAGCACTGTAAAATCAAAACTTTTTAAAGTGCATTACACCTCAAACCTTTTAACTATCTGTACCTCAATTCAATATTTACACACTTTTGTTGCTAAAGAAAAACCCAGTGGCTTTTTATTCCTGTCCCAATACTCCAAATCCAGGAGAGAAACACATACACCAATTAGTTATGGAAAATTTTAAAAAGAAACAAAAACAAAAACAAAACAAAATTATATGAACCTGGAAAGCTTAAAACCCTCCAACTTGATAAAATTCATTTTTGTTACTCCCTGCCCCCCAAAACCCACAGGCAGTCTAAAAACGGCTTCATCCGCACACATGGTCGGGATATATCTTGACCCATCCCTCTTGCAGCCAACTCTAATTCTAAATCAAAACAATTCTAGAAGCAATTCTAAATCAAAACCAACTTTGTTAATGCTTCAAAGGTGAGAGAAGCATTTCTAAATGCTGCCAAAAGCCATTCGGACCCGCGACTGCCCTTCTCTTTTGCCCTAATGAATTTAGGGTTAAAATCTGGGAAAAGTTCTTAGAAGATCGTGCAGCACTCTGGGTCTATAGTATAGGGATAGGGCTATTGTAAGTGGTTTTTGTAACAGGAGTTTTGGTGCATTGGAGGTCTCTCAAAATCAATTCTGCGCTTAAAAAAAAAAAAAAGTTATATTATTGAAGATACAATATATGGTTGCATAGACTAGTCCTTTGGCCAGGAACTTGCGTAGCCAATTTAGGACCCGGGGGTACAGGGGTCGTTGGGAGGCAGGTGGGGCCGGCTGGCTGCTGTGGATATGCAACACATCTGGCTTCTATTCCTCTCCCTCTCCCTGCCTTTATGCGGCGGGAGGTTCCTTTGGGAAATGGCCTTTTTTCAGAGCTCTAGGGCTGAGCCCCCCTTGGAGTCAGCAAGTCTGGGAAGCTCCGCCCCCTCACGCACTCATTGGCCGGTCGCTTTCCTGCGGCCGCAGCGATTGGTTGGGAAGGCTCAGGTCCTGCAAACACCTGTCCTTCGTGGGACGGGGCTCTCTGTGGCTGGGACCGAGGAAGCACGACATAAAGGCCTCGCGACCCCCCCTCAGACTGTGTCTACGTGGAAGGAGAGGGAAAGGGACGTTCACCTTCCGGCTTCCCCGCCTCCCACGCCTGCCAAGGAACGTGGTCCGGGACGGAGGAATTTCCCAGCCGGGTGCAGGGCGGGGCTCTGCGGGCCAGGCATCCCCCGGGGCAGCAGTTCGCCCGTGTGGAAGGCTTGGCCTTTGCAAACAGGTCAAGGAAGCTTAGGGGGAAAAAATTACCAAAGGGTTGAGGACGAGAATGCTGGGGGAAAAAAAACAGAGGAAAGGGATTTGGACTGTTTCTCCTGGAGGAGGGGATTTTAAAAGCAGAAGACTCACTTAGTAGCTTGGTTTTGGGCAAGACCCCCTCTCTGCGCGCGTTTCCATGTGCTCCTTTGGGACACGAAACTGATTAACTATACGATCCCCACGGGGGCTTCCAGCCCTAAATGCTGTGATTCTTTGCATCACTCTTGCACGTCAGAAAAATGCTGATGCATACGGGGGTGGTGGCTGTTTTCCAATTCCACCGCAGCAGGAGAGGGAAATAGGAGATCTGGGGTGACAAGTGTCTTGACCTTGGGAGCTATTTTGACCACAGGAGAGCTCCGGGGAGATGAGGAAATCTCACTTCCTGGAAAATAGATAAAGAAATAACACATCGTTATTTTACTGGGATGGGATCATCCCCAGAAGCCGCTCCCTTAAGAGATGAATCTGAATGGCATGACGATTAATATGTTGAAATCCCAACTGTGTTCTAAGCTCTTAGAAGAAGGTACCTGCACACCAACAGGGAGGTCTGGGGTGACTTCTGACTTGTTGGCTGTGCATTTTCAGCTCCTTCAATCCCTCATAAAGAGGAGGTGTCCTCTAAGCCCAGCAGTGGGGTTGCTGATGCAGAGATGGGCAAAGAGCAAACTTTGGGAGAATCAGGGTTTTTGTTGTTGTTGTTGTCGTTGTCATTTTAAAATTAAAACAATGCTCTTAGTTTAAAGTGGGTGGCAGGGAGTACAATGCCCTCCTTCAAGATGTCCAAGACCAAGTCTCAGGAACATGTGAATATGTGACTTCTGTGGTTAAAGAGATTTCACAGCTGGGATTAGGGATTTTGAGCTCCATTTAGTTTGGCATATTCAGATATGCCTCATGTAATCACAAGGGTCTTTAAGGAAGGAAGAAGAGTGAGAGGCAGGGAGAGGGAGACAGGAGGGCCAAGAAAGATGTGACAACAGAAGCAGAGGTTGGGGGTGATATTATGGCTGCAAGGGACATTAGCTCAGGACTTCAGAAACTTCTAGAACCTGGAGAGGGCAAGGACACAGATTCTCCCTTAGAGTCCTTGGTGGCAGCGTGGTTCTGCTGACGCTTTTATTTTGGTCCAGGGAAACCCGTCCTGGACTTCTGACTTCTGTAGCCCTAAGATAGTCCATTCTGGTTGTTCTGCGTCCCCGGAGCTGGTAGTCATTTATTACAGCAGCAACGAGACGCTACTACACACAGAGAGAAGGCAGGCTGGATTGACGCAGAAGAAAAATCGCTTTGGGAAGAGAAGTAGTAGTAGCCAGAGTAGAGATATCGTCCCTATAAGGAAACTAGCCCCAAAGGGTTAGTGCTTTTTCGCGGGGCTGTCCGTGCTGGAGGGCCTGGGGGTGTGCATCAGGTGCTCCAAGGAGCCGGACACAGATGTGGGTCAGATAGAGCTGCCGAGAGTGATGTCTGGGGCAGGGTGCATTTGCACGGCAGAAAGGGCATTCCTGGTCAGCGTGAACTTCTTTCTTTTTAGTAGTTGCTCCGCTCCTACTCAGCCTAAAACAGAAAAGAGCACTTAACTCACAGGCAGCCCGTGTCTCCAGAGCCCTGGGCAGCGGGGCGGGTCTGGCCCAGACTGGAGAGAGAAGGGGAGGAAGAATCCATGGGTAGATACGGGACAGAGTGTTCACATTGGTTCAGGCTTCCAAGTTCAAGTCGCTGTACCTGGGGGACCCGCTTTTCCTCTAGCCGTCGGGCCTCCTCACTCTGACCTTCAGAGACAGTGACCTTCTCGTCCCTCTCTGTGCTGGCGGGGGTTCTGGACTGCGATGGCTCCTTCCTTCCTGGATGTCCCTGGTCCTCCTGGGGCCGGCCTCCCGGATTGCCCCCTGTGCTCCAGCAGGTCTCTCCCGAGAGCCCCGATCGCCGCTTGCCTGTCTCTGGGTCATGCTCTGATGGTGAAAGGCAGCTCTTTGCCTTCCAAGTTGGCAGCTAGTCTATCCGTTCCCTCATCTCCATCACGGTGGGCGCTTAGGTTATGGGCTGATTTCACGGGGCTGGGGCGGAATCAAGGGGCCGAGGACACCGTGATGACAAGACAGACCAGCCCCCTTCCAGCTGCGTTCTAGCTGAGGGATGAGGACAGACAGTAAATAAGCAACGCAATAAAATAAATGACCGGAATAATTTCAGATAGTGAAACGCACTGTGGATGAAAGTGGGGGATGGGATGGAGAGACTGAGGGCGTTTTGGTGCCTTAATATAGATGCTTCCAGAAGGCTTGCCGAGGAGGCCACAATGGCAGTGATGCTCCAAGGACTAGAGGGAAACGTGCTGAACTATCTGGGCCGGAGTGTTCAAGGCCGAGGCAACAGCTGTCTCTGGGCAGCGAATTCATCTGGCATATTCCAGGGACGGAAAACAAGGCCACTACGGCTGGCGGGATAAACTAGGTGCACAAAACTCAACCTGGGGGATGGGAAGGATGGAAACAGAGTGATCTTGGTGGGGTGTAGCCTTGCTGGGAAAATGTTGTTTGCTTTCACGGCCGGGATTTGCTAACCTGGAAAACGGGCACCCTGCCTTCCCACCCCAACCTACTCATGCATTCAGAAGCCGCTGGGTCCACTAGATGGCTCCTCTCACATTCCCCCCACCAACCTCCTCCTGTTTCCAGGCTCTCCCAGGACCCCTGTGCGGGTGGGACACAGAGTGCTCGCTCCATCCTGCTTTCCCCAGCACTTGGGGAAGCCCGAGTCTTCTCTCCCCCTGTAGCAGGGCCTGAACTGTGGATGGGGTGGGTGTGTGGGGAGGTATATCCTGCTTCAGGACATCCCATGCACCCTGTAGGAGGGTGTCCTGAGGAAGCAGGAGGATGCCACAGACAACTGACCCCCAGGGCGTGCTCAGAGAAGGTCGATGGGCAGGCAGAGACAAGACGCTGTCCCATCCCCACGTGGCTTTTGAATGAGAGTAACAGAATTCGGTCTGGACGCCACCGAATCAAGGGAAAAATAGTGGGTGAGTACAAGGACTTTCCAACCTGGGGCCCAGCTTCCGCTCACACTGAGAAAATGGAAAATCCTGTCCTTATCAGACGCCCAGAATAGCTCACTCCTCCCAGCTTGGCTCTCAGAGTTAATCTCGGCCCCAAGGTGGGCCTCCTCCTTCGGGGGCTCTCTGTGCATCCTTATCAGACAGAGATTGCCCTGCTCCACGGGCCAACCTCAGCGGCCCTTCCTCTAAGCGAGGGGGTGCACTTGTGCCACGAAACCCCAAGGGCGATGCAGGTGTCTACACACCTGGGTGTGTAGACACACACATGGTCCAGAGCTGGGTTTTGCATTCTGCTTCCTGGGGTGAATAACACTCTCCAGGGCACCCTCCTTTCCTAACAGGAGGAATGTGTAGGGCGCGAACAATTAAGTGTTTTCCTGGCTCTAGGTGGATTGCAAGAAGTTAAAATTATTTGGAGTCGGGGCGCCTGGGTGGCTCAGTGGGTTAAAGCCTCTGCCTCCGGCTCGGGTCATGATCTCGGGGTCCTGGGATGGAGCCCTACATCCGGTTCTCTGCTCAGCAGGGAGTCTGCTTCCTCCTCTCTCTGCCTGGCTCTCTGCCTGCTTGTGATCTCTGTCTGTCAAATAAATAAATAAAATCTTTAAAAAAAATTATTTGGAGTCGGGAGGAAGCAGTTGCCCAGAGCCCGCTCGGGGGCACTGTGGTCCTTGGGTGCACCTGCTGGGCCCCTCCCCGCTGGCTCAGTGGCTGAGATGAGGTGCGTCCCATGAACCTACTGGTCCGTTCTCACTACTCTGTTGCAAATGCCTCTTGCGTGTACCCGTTTGCCCATACAGATGCCAGCCACCGCCTGGGGTCAATGCTCACGGCATAACTTGCCCCGCAGGGGAGTGAACAGAAATGAGTTTGGAGGAGATTCAGCCCCGGGCATGGACTCTAAACACCCCGGCTGGAAGCCGAGGCTGTGCTCCTGTCTAGCCACGTTTCCTCCACATCTTTGAAATGGAGTGAGGACCTGACCAACCTCACGGGGGAATCCAGGCTGTGCTGAACATCACGACCCCTCAACTGCTTTGCTCCTTTCGTCTTTGTGTAGAAAGTCATTGACGCTGAAGTAGGACTGAGACCGTTGGATTGTCTCAGCTGTGTGCGTCTGGCTTTCTGCATTTGCAAAAAAAAAAAGAAAGAAAGAAAGAAAGAAAAAAAAGAAGGAAGGAAGGAATGCATTTGGGGACATACTTCTAAACATTCATTCACCGTTTATCTGACATTCGAATTCAACTGGGCATCATGGGTTTCCATTTGCTAAGCCTGGCAACCCCTTTAGGAGAAGAAATTCACGGCGTGTTCATTTGTATGTATCAAACTGAACCTCGGGCCCTGGGTCTCCTTTTCCAGGCAGCGTCTGAGTGTTTTCTGGGAGTTCTCAGGAAGACTGCGGTGCATCTGCCGCCAGGCCAAGTCTCCACACGAAACCAGAACAGTTCAATCACTTCTTCCCAGTCGGGATGTTCGCACCGGCTAGACAAAATATCGAGATGTTTGGCAGGATTGCTTGGTAGCTTCTGAGTTCGTTCTGTGCTGGGACAGTATCTGCAAACTCGGTTCTCTGATCTCTGCTGACCCCGCGTCCCCTCTTCCCTCCTTCTCCAGCGGGACCCTGGGACACGCTACTAGAACATTCAAGGATTCAGCTGAAGTTGGGACGTGCTTTGCATTTCGTTCATTTTTTGGCCCGCGGCACGCACGTATGTACAGTTTTTTACTTCAGTCTGCTGATAAAGCTCAGACTTCTGCAGACTCCTTTTGCCTCATTTCTGTTGTACAGGAAACCCAGCAAGAAAAGTCTAGATTTTTTTGTGCTCCCCCACCCGGAGCACAATGAACCGACATAAATCCTCTTTGTGTAATAACACTCTGACCCCGTTAAGAAGACGGATAGAGAACAGGGACTTCAAACAGCATGGGAAGTCCCTCATGGCTGAGAGCTTCTTCTGGGAAAAGGATTCATTCGTCATTCCCTCATTCATTCATTCATTCATTCAACCAGTTTTATGGATCCCTCTGCCCTCTGCCACTTAGGAGAGAGTTGGGGGGATGAAGCTGATAGAAACACCACCTCTCCAGTCACTTGGCCTGGCTGGTTTCTGTTCTTGGTTCTGTGGCCCATGAGGTCTGTAGGCTTGAGAATTTGCTCTTTTCCGCACCTCCATTTCTGTCTTCTCTAAGACGGGATTAATCATAGTGTTGACCTGCAGAGAGTCGTTGTGAGGGTGACACGGGAACTCATGTAATGGCTTGAGAACCATACCTGACATTCAGTAAGCTGTTAATGTTAGCTGTCACACCGGATGCATAGCTGTGGAGATAATTTGATCTCAGAACAGGTGGGCTCCTGTCCCCAGAGGTAAAATTCAGAGTTACAGTTTGACAAAACCAATTCCAAGTCATGACAGAGGAAGCTTGTCCCGGGTCTCAAAATGACCCATGATCTTGATCCTCTTGGCTAACAATTGGTCTAGGCATGGTCCTGACCCAATGCTCTGCCTAATGAAATACAACTGGATACCTTCTGCTTGGACCTTTGGAGGATCTTTTGCTCTCCTGGTTAGGAGAGAAACAGTTGGCCTGGAACACACTTAGGATGGTTGGAGTTGCAGCAGCACTTTGGTGACCCTGAGGTCACAGTATAAGGACAAAGGCCAAGATGGTAAGGTTGATAAGAAACAAAGATAGAAAGAACCCAGGTTGTAGTCAAGTAACTCCGCCAGGTCACCTACCTCCAGACATCCTGTTACATGAAGAAGATTAACATCTATTTCTCAAACTGTCATGATCTCTTTTCTATCGCTTACAGCTAAGTGGATTTTTCATTGATGGGGCCAAAGAAGCAAAAACATAGTCTCTTTCTTCACAGAATCCTGGATAGATGAAGGAAAAAACACAGTGTATCCCAGTGCAATAAAATTCCCTAGCAGAATAACCAAAGTGCTCTGCGCACACAGAAAAGGAACATTTAGTGGGTGATGGGTATCTCATTGGATTGCAAAGACAGAGCTCTGCCCCCTCTGAAGTAGACTCTTGACCCCAATGCATGGACCTGCCATCCATCACCCAGTTCTCAACCAGAACACATTCCATAGAAAGGAGGGTTCCCCACCTTAATGACCGATGACGACAACATGATCTGTGTTCCCAGGGTCAGTGCTGAAATGGCTGGTGTCCCCCTCTTGGCCCCAGCTCCCAGGCTGTTGATTCTCACTGTGTGGCCTCAATCTTGCTGCTTTGCTCTTTTCCCACTTACGCTGAAAACCTGCCTCAGTTGCTGACCCTCTGTGACCTAATAAGAAATCTATATTTGGTCTCTGCTCCTTGGACACAGAGCTCCTAAAACCCTAGCAATTTCCAGAGTGATGGAGTGGTTAGGGAGCATCTTTCGCTCTAATACTTGGTCTTTGACCCAGACTCCTGACACAGAGCTCCTAAACTCCTTGGAATGTCCTGGGAGTGTCCTTTGTTCTAAGGAGGTGACTCCTGGGAGGGCTCCTGGATGCCTTCAGGGTAGGGGCTGGTCACCAGAGAGACCAAGCCATGACTAGAAGCTTGGGACTTTTCTCCCCAACCTCGTCATCCCTGAAGGGAAAAGGCAGTGCTGATTAGGTCAATAACCAAACTTGACTACATGATGAAGCCACCGTTAAAAAAAAATTCCCTAAACTCCAGGCTCCAGAGAGCTTGTGGTTAGTGGATGCATCCATGTGCCACACCCCAAAAGCACGAGACAGAGGCTTCTGCTCTCGGGACCCTTCTACACCTCATCTGGATGTTCCTAAACGTAAGTGTTTCCCTGAGTTCTGTGAGCTGCTCTAGCAAGTTGTCAGACTTGAGGACGGGGTCAAGGGAATGCTAATTTTATAGCCAGTTGGTCATTCAGTACAGGTGACAGCCTGGGACGTAGGTTAGCATCCAAAGTTGGGAGGCGGGGCGTCATTTTGCGGGACCGTGCCCGTGACCCGTGGTGTCCTTGCTCACTCTGGGTAGTTAGTGTCAGAAATGAGTTGACTCCTTGGGCACCCAGCTGGTGTCTGGAGAGTGGGAGACTGGGTTGGTGTGGGGATATCTCCCATGCGTTTGGTGTCGGAAGTGTTGCGAGTAGAGAAGATAAAAGCATGATTGTACCATCTGTTCCTCCTGCCTACCTCTGGCCCACTGTCTTTTCTGGGAGAGCTGTCTGTATTTGGTTTGGGTTAAAGATGGAAGACACAGGATTGTTAGAAAGGAAGGAAATGGGCTGGGGCCTGGGGACAGCACCGCACGCATCCTAGAGGCAGGGGTGAGCAGAGAAGTTGGTTAGGGAGGGTGGGCTGAGGAGAGGAGGATGACAGGCATGTGGAGAGGCACGTGGAGGGACAGGCTTGGACTAGGGATAGCCGTGACCCACAGTGCCAGCCTGCAGTTCAGCAACAGCGTTGCCTGGCATCAGGGTGCCCCCTGAGGTTCTGAAATGAGAGAGTGGTGATTTGGGCAGATGGAGGTAGGATGGCTGGAGATATGTAGTATCGATTAAAAAGTCAAGGGAAACAGTCAAAGATTTGCAGTTTTTTTTAAAAAAAGATTTTACTTATTTATTTGAGACAGAGAGAGAGAGAACACAAATGGGGGGGGGAATCAGATGGAGAGAGAGAAGCAGACTCCCCACTGAGCAGGGAGCCCAGACACAGGGCTCCATCCCAGGACCCTGAGATCATGACCTGAACCAAAGGCAGATGCTTAACGGACTGAGCCACTCAGGCACCCCCAGATCTGCAGTTATTAAACAAAAGAAGAGTCTTCCAGAAAAAATGTCAGAGGCGTAATTGGCCACTTCTGGGTCAATGTGGACACTGGACACCTGACTAAGTCACTTTGGGGTTGTGTTTTGCCTTCTTCAACATAAGCTTTGCCCACAGAATTCATCATTAAGTTTCTGCTAAAAATAATTGACTGAAAAGCATAAGCCTCAGTCGGGAGATGTCTTAGCTACACAGTTTATTTATTTCTCACTCAACCAGGAAGCAGTTTCTGTCTTAGAGACAACCTATGGGAAGATTTCCCCTTGCTGCAATGACCTGTCTCTCTAGTAAGAGAAAATCAACTCAAATGGGAAAGTTAGAGGTATGGTATCCTATGGCCATTCCTATGAGAATGTCTAGCCTTTTTTTTTTTTAACATGTCATGAATATTTTTTTAAAGATTTTATTTATTTATTCGACACAGAGGAGAATGTTTAACCTTTTATTCAAGAGTTAGCTCTGTGTCTGGTATGTGTACTGAGTCATTTAAACATCACACAACTTCTGTGAGGTTGGTACTACTGTTAGCCCCATTTTACAGATGAGGGAACTGAGGCTCAGGGAGGTGAGAGGTCACAGGGTAAGGGAGTGTCCTTGGCTATTAAATGGTGGGGCAGCATTTGAATCCGTGCTGCACGGTCTGTGATCTCAACCATGCTGCCTCTCATTTTTTAAGTGAACTGGCCAGAGAGGATGGCCAGGATCCCTAGGGTGTCCAGTGGCCACTTTGGAGTCTGGATGTTGCCCGGAGAGTCACTGGCGCACCAGATGGGAAAGGGTCCATGCTCCCCATCCTGTTATTACTGGTGCAGTTCTGGGTTGCAACTTGGAATTTCAGGGCAGCATGAGCCCTACGGATGAGCAGAGACCTGGGAGCCTGGTGGGGTGGTCCCATCCCAGGATGAGAGATTGCTCCCTGGACATTGATGGATGCTCTAAAGAAGAAATGTGTATCTTTCCTTAAAAACAAAACAAAACAAAACCTGTTGGGGGGAAAAGGCCTAAATCCAAACGGGACATCATATGAAATTTATGAGAGTTTTCTAAAATAGTGAAAAGGCATGTTAAGATCTGGTGGACATTGATTTTTTTTTTTTTTGAGAGAGAGTGTGTATGTTCATGAGTGGAAGGGAGGGGGAGCAGAGGGCTAGGAAGAGGCAGAAAAACTCGGGCAGACTCTCCACGGAGCACAGAGCCCCAGGCAGGGCTTGATCTCACCACCCTGAGATCATGACCTGAGCCAAAATCAAGAGTCTTACGCTTAACCAGCTGAGTCACCCAGGCACCCCTCAAGTGCATCTTTAGCAGACAAAATACATTTGTGTTTCTGTGGTCAGGGATCACTCGCTGTTCTTACAGAGGGGTAACATAGCTCAGTGACCATGCATGGCACAGATCCTTGCAGAGACAAGGGAGCAGAAGGGCGTACTTGGTGTTAGATTGAAAGGACACTCACAAAACTTGTTTGCTTGTTTCAAGTTCTTTCACAATTTTTCCTGACAGTGGGATGGATGCACTGGATCAATTTTTCCTGACAGTAGTAGTAGGAATGTGGGTTTCAGGCAGAAATCAAGCAACTATATTCTTAGTGATGGAAGATTATGGTGAAAAACGAGTTGGCTGTAATTAGTGGGATCGCATGGCTAGTGGGAGAGGATAAAGCATATCGTGTTAAAGCCGCCTTCTGCTAGCAGGTGTGTGTGTAGGAGCAAACGGGTTGGCGCTGATAGTCGGGGAGTCGTGGCAGGGGTGCATTCGGTGTCAGTGGGCGTGCAAGAGTGCCGCAGTCCTCCCCCGGGGACCCGTAAGATGTCAGTTTTGATATGAGCGTGCCAGAAATCCTACACTTTTCATAAGTGATTTGGGATTGGCCTTGATGAAAATTGGCAGAGGAAGAAAAAGAAAAAAAGAAAACACTTATTAGAACGAGGTAGGTGTTTGCTTGCTAAATTGGAACTGATTTTGGTTTGATGTTCCTAAGTTTTCATTCTTTAATAGGGGAAGCCCAAATGGTGCTTTTATGCTCCTAAGCCTCGCCAGGTGTATAGAGCTACGCACCTTCATCTTTAGTCGCTACCTTTAAGTCATGGATCAGAGTTCCGTAAAGCACAGTCACACCTCCCAATGTCATGAGCCCCTAAGCCACAGCCCTAAATCTCTAAGAACTTCTTGCCTTAAATCTCCCCTGTATCTGTGGGTATAATCATAACCATTTCCCCCTTTAACCTTTCCTTTATACTTTTAATTTTGGAAAAATTTCAGGTTGCATAGCAGTTATAAAAATACAGAGAGTTCCTGTATGCCTCTCACCCGGTTTCTTGCATTACCATGGCGAATTTGTCAAAATTAAGAAACCTTACCATGGGGGCACCTGGGTGACGCAGTCAGTTTGAGTGTCTGAATCTTGGTTTCAGTTCAAGTCTCGATTTCAAGGTTGTGAGTTCAAGGCCTGCGTTGGGCTCCACATAAGAAAGAAATCTCAATGTTAACTAAACTTTAGTCATTATGTAGATTTCCACCTTTTTTCCATTAATGTTCTCTATTTTGGGATCTCTTTCTGATTCATTGTACCACACTGCAGTGAGTTTTCATGTCTCCCATGAAAACTGTGGTCTGTGAGAATTTCTCAGTCATTTCTTGCTTTTAACGGCCTTGAGAGTTTGGAAGAGTCCTGGGTGCTATCCTGAAGAATTTCCCCCAATCGGGATACCCCATCGCCTGGTAATGGGACCCCCTCATCACTTGAAAGACATGTGTTTGCAAGTTCCTCCATTGTTAATGTCTCGGTTTCCCCTTTCTCTTCGCTGTTCATTGGAATTAAATCACTAAGTGATTTGTAATTCCTACCTCCATTCTCTAGAAGGGTTTGGACAATCCTTTTTTTCTTTTTTCCAGGAAAGTTCCAAAAAATCCATTCAAAAAACCCATCTGGGCCTAAAATCTTTTTGGAGATAAAAAAAAAATTTTTTTTAAGTTTATTTATTTAAGTGATCTCTACACCCGGGATGCCTGGGTGGCTCAGTTGGTTAAGTGTCTACCTTCAGCTCAGGTGATGATCCCAGGGTCCTGAGATCGAGTCCTGCATCAGGCTCCCTGCTCAGCGGGGAGCCTGCTTCTCCCTCTGCCTGCAGCTCCCCCTACTTGTGCTCATGCTCTCGCTCTCTCTCTGACAAATAAGTAAATAAGTAAAGTCTTGGAAAAAAAAAAAAGAGTAATCACTACACCCAACATGGGGCTCTAACTCACGACCCCGAGATCAAGATCCACACGCCCCACCGACTGAGCCAGCCAGGCACCCCTGGAGATCTATTTTAAAGGAATTTTCCAAAACCTTTTCCTGATTACTTGTCTGTGAGTCTCCTACATCTTCTATTGTCAGAATTCTGGGTAATGCAAAGAAGGAAAATGATCCATTTCATCTTGATTTTGAGATTTGTTCGATAGTGTTTTGCCTTGCATTTTCTACTCTTCTAAGTTTGCTACCTTTTTTTTTCTTTGGTGCATATTTTCCTTTCAGAAGTAGGCATGTCTATTTCTGTTGTTTCATCGGTGGAGGAAATGGTAGGGCACTCCAGATTTGGGAAGTCTCGTGCATGAAAGCCCAGAAACGGGAATCAGTGGGTACATGTCTGGAAAGAGTGAACTACAGGCATCGTTGGAACAAAGCATGCGGAAGCCCAGGAGCAAATCTGCGGCTCCTTAGAGTTGGTCTAGATGACGGCGAGTCACTGTCACTCAGGACTAAGTTGACCCTCACGTCTTTTAGAAGCTCTCTTTGGCAGGTACTCTAGTTTGAGAATGGAGAGGGAACATAGCACTCAGGGAGAGGGAGCAGACGGGGCTTCCCACGCCCATCGCCTACCACCCAGAGGATTTTCTGCTCGCCATTGTCACACAAGGTCTGGGGATGCCGCCCCCAGTGGACTTCCCATCAGCTTGAGGGGTAGTGCCATCTTGAGTGCATTTTGCCCTCTGTTGGGAGTGCCCGAGCTTGGATCTTTGAGACAGGAAACCCTGTAGGCTGTCGCATTTGTGGGGGACCTCTGGTTCAGAGCTATCCCCCTCTCCCCTTGTTTTAAGGATATGAGAACTGAGTTTAAGCAGGACAAAATACACTCTCCAAGCACCCAGAGAATCCTAATTTCTTCACTCTTGGTGGCGTGCTCTTGCCATATGCCGCCCTGACCTCCCTTTCAACCTAGAAGATCTAGAGGTCATACAAATGGCCAGAGACAAACTTAAACACAGGCACTCCAGGGACATCACCCCAGCCTGGGTGTCTCTGCACTCTTCATGGTGGATATACGGTTGCCCTGGGACCCGTCCTGGTCCAACAGCTCATCAAGGGATTGACCTGAGCATCTCCCTCCACTGCACTTGACAAATCCCCCTGGAAAACAAAGGCATATTTGGAAGAGTTGTTTTATCTCTTTCATCTCCTTCTGAAGTAATCCTGAACTTTTAGTTTGAGGCCAAGGGCTGGGCTCCTTGCCAGTCCGTATACACACTGTCCATCTGTAGGGGATATACCAGAACGCAGGCTCAATGGAGATTCTCTCTCTTGGCTGCTCGTGTAGCTGTCTCAGACTGTGTATCTTGAAGCAGGATCCACATTCTTGGCAGGTCAGCTGTGAAACGTGTTTGACGTTGGTGGAAAAGAGCCGTTCTTGGATCCAGGGGCCTTGCCGCTGTGTCTGTCTGCGCTCCTGAGGAGCAGGCCTGATTATAGCCCTTCGCGGAGCCAAGTGTTGGAGAGTCTGTTCAGCTCTCTCTTGGACACTGATGGAATAGAGCAGGCCAACTCCTGGCTTGGAAAGGTCCCTTTCCTCTGCTTCGCGCAGAACACAAACAGACTGGCCTATGACCAGTCGAATGGGGATGTTCACTGCCTATTTGAATTCACTCTTCACAGAAGTCTTATTATGGGAAGCACAAAGGCAAATGGAGGTTATGCTCTCCTGTTATGGGATAAAAATGGAACGAGGGGAAGACTATTTGGTCATTTCTTGACCTCGAAGACGCAGGGGCGTGTTGACTTGTTTTTACCGCGTTCCATCTGTCTGTGGATCACACTGTAGAGTAACACATTTTAGACCCCAAATTCTGGGCTCCTGGCATGAAGCCCGAACTAGAACTAGATGTGGATTTTCCCTCTAACACCAACTGCTTGAATGACTTCTGATGGCCCATTTGGAGTCCTCTTAAACTTCTGTTCCCAAGGTAAATAAACTGCCTTCAAGGGAAGCATCTGGTTCACACACATGCAAACCTGGAGTAAACAAGGAAAGGTGAAAGGATGTCGTCCTCTGAGAATGTGGTCTTGTGCTTCATAGAATCTTTTCCAAGTGGCCCTTTGGTGGCTTTCTAAACTGATGCTCCTTGTCCTCCTGCAGTCCTTGCTAAGACACACTGACGGATGGGGGTCGCTGCTGTGCCCCAGGTATACAAGACAGGGCAGAGGCTGCATTGCATAAATAAAATCCAGGTCCTTTAGCAAAATATGGGCCAATTCTAATGAGGAAAGGGAAAAGCACTCCCTTAAGCACATGTTTGTCTTGTTAGACATTGAGTGTGATTCGGACTCGCTGTACCAAGCAAACCAGCTCTGAACGCCATCCTCCTCCTAGACCCAGTAGCCACGTGTACAAGATCAGATCATCTAGACCGTGGCTTCCAGAAGACATGAGGGTGACGGTGAGGCAAGGTGGGTAGAGAACGCCAGAAAATGCCGAGAACCGAGGTTTTTCCCACGCCGACATTCGGCCAAGCTCTGTGGATGTTTTCACCTGCTGTGAAAGTATAGGAAATTTTTCCTGCTCAGGGAACTTATCTAGCAGCTTACGTTATTCAACCCATATCTAAACAGGAAAAAAGAAATTCATCAAGGTTTTAAAAGGTTTTGTTTTTGACCCTAGTAACATCTTATTGCTAGTCGCGTCTCTTGTGCTCCTCCTATCTATGAGTTCAAATCTGCCCAGATGTATGTTTTCATTCTCCCGTCTTTGAGTATCCTTTGATCTCTTCATGACTTCATAGGTAAACTCAGGCAGGTGTAAAATTATAGGTGAGCGAGATCCTTGTCCTGTGTTCAAAAGTCTACCACCCTCGCCATCCCAATGGAAAAATGTAACTACGAGAGAGAGAGAGAGAGAGAGAGACTTCAGGGAAAAGCGTTAAAAAAGCTTTTAAAAGACACAAATGAAGCCAAAAGTTACTTAACACTAATTTTGGAAAGTTTAGAAAACACAGGATGGAAGTTAAACAAGTTAAGCTATCATTCCACCATCTTGACTTTAACCAGGAGATGGGTAAGCAGTGGCCTCTAAGAAGTCATTGTTGCATTGCTTATTATAAGCTTTTTCTTTTCTTAATGTTTTCTGCCATAATAGCTCCATTGGTAAACATTATTCCATCGTATAGATATACCGTAACTTACTGAATCAGTCCTCTATTGTTGGAAATTTAGACTGTTTCCAGGAACTCGCCATGATAACTAGGGCCATGATACCATGGTGACCATCATTGTAGCTACATATTTCTCCATGATCATGATTATTTCCTTATGATAAATTCCTAGAAGTTGGGGTTGCTGCATCAAAAGGTATGCAAAAATTCTAAAATACATAAATGTATTGTTCGTTTGCCTATAGTCCGTGTAGATTTATCTTCCTGCTGCCATTCTGAGAAGGCTGATTTCCCCCTATATCTGACAAAAGCTGATGAATTATTTAATCTTTTGCTAATTTGCTGCATAACAAACACTATATGGTTTCAGTAAGCACCTACTTAAATAAGTAATGAGGATACATTTTTAATGTTTATTGTTAATTTAACTCATAGGTTTAAAATTACCTTTTCATCTTTTTCAATTTTTTATTTTTTAATCCATTTTGTGAATAGCGAACTTACTGAATCTCCTTATTAGTTGAAACATTCTTTAGCCATTGCTTTTAGATTTTCTGGGAAGACAAGCACAGAATCTTCAAATTATGGTAATTTTTGTTTCTCTTTTCCAGTATTTATACTTTTTTTTTTTTCTGAGTACATTAACTAGAACTTCTCTTTGTCCTTTTCATTAAGTCCTGGGAGGATTTCTTGAGCTGGCTTTAATTCCCTGCTTAGATTTCTTCAGCATGTAATATGTTGCTCATTACTGCATTATGTTTTAAATTTGATGTTTATATCTTTCATTGTCAAGTATTTTTTCCTGATTTGAGATTTTTTTTCTGTTTCTCTGATTTTTTTTTAAGTTTTATTTATTTATTTGACAGACAGAGATCACAAATAGGCAGAGATGTAGGCAGAGAGAGAGAGAGGAGGAAACAGGCTCCCTGCTAAGCAGAAAGCCCGATGTGGGGTTCAATCCCAGGATGCTGGGATTGTGACATGAGCCAAAGGCAGAGGCTTTAACCCACTGAGCCACCCAGGTGCCCCCTTTGTTTATTCTTATAGTGAGCTCTATGCATTTCCAAAATGAAGAGGGAAGATGGTCTTTGTCCAACATAGAGTGGGTGTTTGTTCAAACACTCAACATGTTCGTCCAGATGTTGGAAGCCACCTGCCTTCATCACTGGGCCCTTTGTGTTCACTGGAAGTTGTAGGGTCAGGGTGTTTCTAATACTTGCTTGGTTTATCAGAGAAGCTGATTAATGCTTACCTTTCACTGATTGCCTCATGACTTGCCCACCCTCTTAGTTGCTGTAACTCAGACTTAGGGGCCATTCATGGTGTGTGTGTGTGTGTTTTGTTTTGTTTTTGCTTCTGGCATTCTTTTTTTGGCCTGTCTCTTAAATGTCAGTGCTCCATGGACCTTACCTTTAGTCTCCTTTTTCCTCCTCCTCTCTCCTCTTCATTGTCTCTGTTGCCCCCATACTCAACTTCAGCTACCTCCTGTAGGCTTACTACTCCCCAAGTCAAGTCTCTCTTGACTATAAAACGCAACATCTTGTGGATGTTCCTCAGATGATTCAAACAGAATACGCACAAAAATGATTTTATAACAGGAGACTCCTAGGATGTACAAATAGTCCTCATCCTCTCTAGAAGTCACAGCGACAACAACAGAACAGTCGTGAGCTCAGGAGCCACCTGCGCGCTTCTGCTCCTACCAGAGAGTCGATCATTTTCTCTCACACTTGGTTATGGCGCCAGTACCTACATGCAAAACAATGAAATATGCACAAGAAGGGCTGTTGGTGCTATGAAAACCCCATGAAGGATCTTTACAAAGAATCTCAGCTTCAAGCTTTACAAAGCTGAGAGACCAGGGAGAGTGAACCGGACATGGGGGAGGAAGTGAGTCATGCAGGACTCATCCTTGGGCAGAGCAGATTTTCTGGGTGCCCCACGTTTTGTTTTTTGGGTGTTTTTTGAAAGTAGATTTTTAACTGGAGAACAATGTACATATAGAAATGTGTGCACACTGTAATGTGTTCATTGAGTTTTCAGTAACACACTGTGTAAACCAGATCAAGAAAGGGAAAGCTCCCAGAAGCTCCTTTTTTGCTGCACCCAGCCCCCCTCCCCACCAGCCCTCATTTTCCTCTGCTGGGCCCATTCACAGTCTTCTCTAGGCTGCTGCTGCTTCTTCTCTGGTGGATACTGACCAACAAGTTATGAGCTCTGTGTGGCGTGGCAGAGGTCCAGACGCTGGCTGCCTTGGGGGTGTTGCTTGAAGTCTTTGGAACGCCCTGTGGGGCCTCCCCTACTGCCCGTTTCCCTGACACAGGCATTCTGGCTCTGGACTGATGTCCATTCTTCGTCAGCTCCATTATTAAAGTCCGCTCGGCTGGCAGGCAGCCTTCTTGGTGGGGTACCGGAAAGATGGCCCAAGCCCAGCTACATTCCACAGCGTCCCTTCGACCCATGGGAAATGTGCGTCCTGGCCATGCCCAGCAGTGGGCTAAGTCCTGCTCTGTGCTCTCTCTCCTACGTTTGCCTCCAAGTCTCTTTTATCCTGTCCAGATAGACACATGGGAACCTTAACAAGTCTGTTAAGAGTGGGGACCTCCAGTTGGAGAATGCAATGGTAGACACCCCCTTCCTGTGGGTCCCTGTCATCCCTGTAGGAGGTTGTTCTCGATTCTCTCCCCTTCCTTGTTTACTAAGAGGCTAATGACACCTATCCCTGCATCTCTCCCCTTTCTCTTCTCTTGTTCTTTTGAAAGCAGGTGGAGCATCTCTGGGGAGAAAGGCCAATGTTTTAAGGGCACCAGGACTTGTTTTAATCAGGGACAGTGAGGCATGCGGACCCAGAAATGACTGTCATGAAGTAGGAAGTTTATTATGCTTACAGACTCCCTAGAAAGGAGACGTGGCACACAGGGTCATGTGGGGAGCCCCAGGGTCAGTGAGGAGCTAGAGGGAGAAGGAGGAGCTGTGGACGAGAGCATTTCTCGTGGTTTCTGTGGGAAGGAATGGGCAAGGCAGGGTGAGCAGCTTCAAGATTGGCCAGTTTGAACCATTTTGGCTGTCTCTGGGGCACAGGGGCTCTCCCTAGTTGTCTGGTACCTGGCCCTGGGGTGATTAGGGTAGGTGAACATGGCTCAGAGTGTGAAACTCTAAAAGAGGGAGCAGTTAGGAGTGTGGCCTTGGGTTGGTTGGTTTGTATTTGAATGATAATTTCAGGGGCACTGTGTTTGCCATCACTAGGAATCGAGTCCCTCATGGCCAGCAAAGCCCCATGATGACAAAGCATCAGAATACAGAAAATCAAAGACATGGTTGATACAAACAGGTTGTCCCATAACAAGCTCTGAGGGAGGTTTCTGGTTGTTTTGGGTTCTTTTGGGAATGCATGATATTTTCTACCTCTTTGAGTCCAGTTTGGGGTCCGGGCTGTTAATTCTCAGACAACAGGAAATATCCCATCAAACATCATGTTACATAATCATCAGCGAAAAACACAAGATGTTTCATATTATCTAACTTTCACATTGGAACTGAAGAAATTAGAAATGAAAGTAGCATATGCTGAAATGGACTTTTGACTAGGTCCCTACGGCTGAATTCTGGAGTTGCAAGAAGCAGTACCAGGCATCTGATGAAAACAAACACACAAAAATAACACATTGGTTGAATACAGAGTAGCTCAGGTGGAAGGAGAGGCACCTCCAGGTTTCTGAAAGCACAGAGCGCCATCGTTGGCTTAGATCTGCTCTAGCATTTTCCATATCCAAGAGTCAGTCCAATGAGAGGAATCCTTGCCTGGAGGTTGGAAGATGGGGGGATCTTGACTGCCATTCTTATCAAGACTGCATGAAGGGAAGGGCTGGCTCCCCAGAGGAGAACTAGGTACACTAGAAGAAGAAGACACACCTTCTGGGTAGGCAGAGGTGAGAAGTGTTCACGCCAGGTAGTCGGGTGAACTCAAGAACACAGATCTGGCTTCAGAAAAGCCGCATCTGGAATCTCCGCCACGTATTACCTCGGTCATAATTTCTGTGGGCTCCTGTTTTCTCACCTGGGAGGGAGGGAAACAGTAACTACTTTGCTACACTGTTGAAACAGGCAACTAGAAGTGCAACAAAAATGACACCCCCTGGGTGATTCAGGGGCTCCTAGCACCAGCTTCGTGACTCTCCTGGATTTCTGTAATCCTATAGATGGGGTGCGTCTCCGTCACGGCATCCTGAGGGCCTCCCAGTGAACACACACGCTGACTTGATAGTCAAGCGTGAAAACTTAAGAGACCCATATAAGAGAGGCCAGGATGTTCTAATCTAGTAAGTGGTTAGGCCCCCAGATCCCCAGAGTGAACTTGATACACCGTTGCCAACCTCCGCATCGCCAACTCTAAGTGACTGTAAAAGATCTTATTTACCCAGATCCCCTATTTATCTTGAAATGGACAGGAATTGAAGCAAGAGGACTTCATGCTTCTCTGCATGCAGAATGCATGCCAGACAGATCTTATCTGACCTGTTACCGCCCCCGTGCACAGCCCTGAGCGGCTCCGGAATCTGTGTTGACAATATTCCAACGTGTTCAGCTGATGTGCCAAAACCTATTGAAAACCCTCGGCCTGGACTGTGCTAACAGCACCCTTTAAAGTCCTTGAAATCCAGGCCCATCTTGGGAGGAAAGAGGCCCAGGAGGCACCTCATTTTTCTTTCAAGAGACATGGCAAGAGCCTCCCTGGATCCAGAGAAAGCTTTGGGCATTGTGAGGACGTCCCCCTTCGCTAGTGGACAGGACAAGTACGGGTAGCAAAGCTTTGGCTTTACCTCTGAGCTGTGGGATCTCCTGTCACGTGGGCTGTACCCATGTGAGCCTTTGCGTGAGAGTCTGAGGAGCCTCTGGTGAGAAAGAAAATCGATCCCGAGGGAGTGCAAATGTTGGGCACACTCTTTGTGGCCTCGATTCTCAGTTGTTGGAGGAATGGGGTGATTCTGAGAACAGGATTTCTTGACCTACTCTCCCTGCATTTGGGGTGTGGGGGGCTAAGTGTAAGGTTTCTGATAGGGGTTGTGGTTATAAAATAAATCTTAGGTACCAAAAATCAAGTTGTAAGTCAGGACACAAACGACATCCCTTCGCTGTTGGTGTAAAACAGAATAACACGGCAAGGAGAGACATGGGTTTGATTATCTCTTGCCACCTGACAAAGATGATTCCAAAACTCGGTGGTTTCCCACAATGGCCATTTTATTAGATCTCGGGGTTTATGTGGGTCCGGAAGCTGGGCAGGGCTTGGCTGGGAGTGGGATGGGTCTACTGGACTGCCTGAAGATGTTGATCCGGCCCAAGATGGCCCAAGATGGCTTCATTCACATCTTGGCATGTTGGCAGGTGTGTCTGGATGGTCTGGCTCAGCTGAGCCCCCTCTTTCGCTGGGGCTTCTCTATGTGGTCTCTCCAGCAGGGTGGTCATGCTGTAACAAGGCAGCTCAGGGCCCCCAGAGGCCATGGCAGAAGCTGCTAGTCCTGTCACAGGCCAGAATGGTATCACATTCACATTGTCCAAGTAGTAATCATCCAGCCCACGTTCAAGGGGAGGGTCAGGAGGAGGGTCAAAGGATATACAGTCCTGTTTCACTTCCCATAGAGGCATTCTGCCCTAAGATGGGCTCTGGGGAAAGCACCTGTCACGTGTTTGCACGATGTAGCCAGTGCCCTGAAGGAAGCTGGCTATGTGTGATGCAGCAGGTAGAGATGGGGTCCTCCGATGCAGCCCCCCGATACCCGCCCTGGGGAAGGGAAGAAGAGCCAGCAGGTGACAGCTGACAACTTGGGCACACCAAATGGCAGACACTCCTTGGTGGCCCCCAGAAGTACTTGGCAGGGTGGCACGGGGGGGGGGGGGTCTTGAGGTCCAAAGGCAGATAAGGGGCCGTAGAATCCGGGATATTACTATCAATGGTACACCCCACGGATGCTTCTTCCCCGACCTTACACACACAGCATGGGGGGATATGGTTTATGGAAAAGTCCATGATATGTATCAAAAACAGATCCTAGCCTGGTGGGTTCTTCAATGTCTGCCACTCTTAGAGCAGCAAGGCAGCAGGCGTGGCCCACCAACCCCCGTCCACCTCCAAAGTGATGTCCCTTAAAGGAAATGGAGCTCTAGTGAACACCACGAGCCGCTATTGAGAGGATCACCGGTATCTCCTGTGAGACCTTCTTGTCCAGTCCTCACAGCTCCATGAGCTGTCCCGTCCTTGCCCTCAGTTGAACAGGTGGGGAAACTGAGCCCCAGAGGTCATGAAGCTCAGGCAGCTCGTTTGACTCCCAACAGCCATCTCTACCTAGAAGCCCGTCCAGGGACCCGCACGTGATCACCCTAAAAGGCATGCACCACCCATCTTTCCTCCTCCACCAGGATGCCTTCAGTGGAGTTCACAGAGCCTGGTTTTCTTCAGCATAGGGTTTTGTGCAGCTCTTGGGAGAAGACAGTACAGGACAAAGGCTTGGGGCTTCCCAGTAGGGAAGGTCCTGCTTGGTTTCAGCAGGTCTCACCGTGGTGAGGTTGCACTACAGGAAATAGGAAGAGGGTCCTCTGGTTTCCAGACTTTTCTGTTACCTACAACAACCTCACCCAAGCTCTTCCATGGGGAATTCCCAGGAAACAATATTGACTTTTCTGGCTGTTGACCGAGCCTGAGATTGTGGGCCCTGCTGCATGTGGGACTTGTGGGGAGTGGGAGCCAACATCCAGATTCTGTCTGGTGTCTTTGCCCCGCGGAGGCTCCATCCTCCCTGTGTAGGGCATCTGGCCTCCATCCGGAGATCACACTCCCTTCGTCCATGGTGGGCATCTGCTGGGAAGCAAAGGGAGTCATGGATAATGTCAACGAGAACAATGCTTTTCTCCATTTTCTTTAAAAAACAAACACAAATAACAAAAACAAAACTTGTCAGCCCTATGATATGACATCCATTGTCATTTTTGCAATGCTGGTTACTAAAGCCAGTCTCAAAATCCATTTAAAGAAGTAGTTAAAATTGTGCTACTGTGTGTTCCGGCTTTGGTATCTCGCAGAAATTGATTCTGAGGACTCCAAACCGAGGCAGGTTTGAGCTCAGACTATCCCCTGGCCTCGTAGAATCGATGGCTACTGGATGTTAACCAGGCAGCAGACAGCTGGGGTCAGGGAAAGGCTTCTCAGACTTCCCTCCTTGCTCCCTCCCTCCGGCCCTTCCTCTCTTCCTGGTCTTCTCACCTCCGTAGGCATCTCATAGCACCCAGAAAAATAAGACTCTGCAAAAGTGTAGGGTCCTAAAATTAGAATGCGCTCCTCTCTCGTGTTCTCTAAGCATCCAGATGTGAGCCCCTCTAACCCCCCAACCATTAGCTGATGATTCTTGCTGGTGCATGGCCATGAGCATCTCATCCCTCTGCTTCAAAGTCTCCCTCATTGCATATGGCAGACGATCCGTATTTCTTAATGTGTGCTCGAGGCCCTCCATATGCCTGCTCCAGCTTACCTGTCCAGGTTCACCTTCTCCAAAAATACTTTCTACTGCTGTGCCTCAGTGGTATCTCTTCCTCTGTTTACAAGGTCCTTCCCCGCCACTTTTAGTTTTCAAAAGATTACCCATTTCTCAAAGCCGTGCACAACTTTCTGTCCTCTTGGGGCACCTGGGTGGCTCAGTCGGTTGAACATCTGTCTTTGGTTCAGGTCATGATGCCAGGGTCCTGGGATAAAGCCCTGCACTGGGCTCCCTGCTCAGCGGGGAGTCTGCCTCTCCCTCTCCCTCTGCCCTCCACCCCCGCTCATGCACACATTCTCTCTCAAATAATTTTTTAAAAAAAATCTTTAAAAAGAACCACAAATTTCTGTCTTCTTGGGGAATCCTTCTTTGAATTTCACAGATGGAATCAATCTTACCTTTTTCTGTTCTCACAGCATTTTGTAAGTACATTTCTTACAGCCCTTATACCATAGGTGCTTGGTAATGTTTGTTGAGTAATGAAATCAGCTTTTTGTGTATATTATCTTCATAGTTACTGAAGTTCAGTGACTATGATCTTGCTTGTCTTTGGGACCTTTCCTTAAAACCAGTAGGTGCTCAATAACTGTGTGGAATTAAATGATGGTCATTACCACACACATTCCTTTCTTTCTGAAACTGCCTTATATTATCTTGAAAAAATATTTATAATCTTCTACTATTTTGATCAAGACTCATATTTCTGATATTCAAAAGTAGACAATCCTTGGTTCATACACTGTATTTGCTGAATAGATGGCCCATTCATGGCAGGCACAGATTAGGTTTATTTTTAATGTGAGCATGACACTTGCCACCACTTGGTGGCAGTGTACCCCAATTACAAGACCCTGCCAAAGAGAATACTGGACCCTGATAAGTGCTAAAATTACAAACCAGAAACCAAGAAGTGACAGTAACAGCCCATATCTAGATTCTATTTTAGTGACAGAGAGTCTAGTACTGTCAACCTTTTTGGATATGTTGCTACTCCCCTGATGAGCACGTATTACTTTTCCCTTACTTATGAAGAGTAGAGTATGAGGAAGAAAAGCCAGAAAATTAATCACTAACAGCTACAACACTACCACCATACTCTCCTTTTATTCTTTTTTAAAGATTTTATTTATTTATTTGACAGACAGAGATCACAAGTAGGCAGAGAGGCAGGTGGAGAGAGAGGAGGAAGCAGGTTCCCTGCCGAGCAGAGAGCCCGACGCGGGGCTTGATTCCAGGACCCCGAGACCATGACCTGAGCCGAAGGCAGAGGCTTAACCCACTGAGCCACGCAGGCGCCCCTATACTCTCCTTTTTTAATGGCTTGTTTTCATTAGAAAAACTAAAAGTTTTATTAAGATGGGTTAATTAATTAACTAATTAATTGAAGTAGGCCCCACACCCAACGTGGGGCTCAAACTCATGACCCGGAGATCAAGAGTCAGATGCTCTACTGACTGAGCCAGCCAGGCACCCCCTTATTAAGAACGTTTTAAATGTTTAAGATAAAGTGTTTGAATATGACTAGACAGGTTTAACTCATCAATGAGATTTTTAAAATTTGTGCATAAGGAAAAGTTCTTTGTAAAATTCCATACTCATCCAGAAAAATAATTCAAACACAATTCTGAAAGAGACGTGGGACCCTTCTACCTCTGAGAACATCTCCACCCACAAGTCCAGGAGTAGGTGACAGCTGGGAGTGTCACCTACAGGGGCAGTTTGGTAGGATTTGGGAGGAAAAAGGGTGACTTTGGACTCTGGTCACGTTCTCTAAAAGCATGCATTTGACCCTGTGTGTGCTCCTCTTTGTTGTATGACTAAGGCTGTAACCAGAACAGAGGAAGTGGTGTTTTGCGTTTGAAGGGAGTGTTGGAGATACCAACAGAGAAGCAGCAAGACCCGGGACCTGAAGAATCAAGCAGAGGCGGAGTGGGGGAACCTGGGAGGCTGGCCAGAGAGCATGTGCTCCGTGTCCCCTCTCCTGGGAGAAACTTGCTCCTGCAGGGGTGGGTGGGCAGAGCTGCTTAATGGCATCTTTATTTACAAGCCCAACTTCTTAGCCAGAGTTAATGGGAAGTCAGAACTTTATTTACAAGCCCAACTTCTTAGCCACAGTTAATGGGAAGTCAGAAAGCAGTGAAAGCTGGAAGGGGAGGTGATTTATTTTTATTTTATTTTATTTTGATTTAAAAATAATTAACATATAGTATATTATTCGTTTCAGAGGTAGAGTTTAGTGATCCATCAGTTGCGTGTAACAGCCAGTGCTCATCCCATCCCGTGCCCTCCTTCGTGCCCATCGCCCAGTGACCCCATCCCCCCACCTCCCTCCCTTCCAGTAACCCCTGGTTTGTTTCCTAGAGTTAAGAGTCTCTCACGATTTTTCTCCCTCTCTGATTTCATCTTATGGAAGTGGAGGCGATTTAAGTTCTGCAAGGTTACCAAGGACCTCACTTTGCTTAATAGGAGAGAGTATGACTGTATGTTTGATGTATGGGGGACCCTGATGGCAGGAAATATTCTGAATGGCTTTATTGATAATTAAGATTTATTTACTTGTAATTTTACATATTATGTATATATTATACTTCGATATATTATTATGTACTATATATTATATATTATTATAATTTTCATACATTTGTATTTAATGCATTTTCTAATTTGATTTTATTTAAAATTAAGATTTACATAATTAAGATTTCTTTAGAATTTTATGTATTATTTTAATTTTAGTGTATTTTATAATTTTATTTTATTTATAATTCAATTATAATTAAGAGGATAGGGAAAGATGGGATTTTATAAGGGTAACCTTTCCTAAGATTAGGATGTACAGTTTATAAGACCTGTTCTGAGTCCTGAGAAGGATTTAATTGAAATCCTTCCAGCTAACAGATCTCGCATTGAAAAGTAGAATAACAAACAACACAAGCTCGTATGGAACTGCTAATACTCTTACCAGACTTTTATGGGTATATTACATAGTCATTTCACCGAGTCCTTCCAGTACCTTTGTGTGGCAATGGTGACCATCTCTCTTATAAAGTTAGCCCAAGGCTCAGGGAAGTTAAAGAACTTGGTGAAGATTAAACAGATAGTTGTAGAGCTGGGACTCAATTCATAGTTTCTGGTCCATCTTGATTTCAAGGCAATCAGCCTTTGGGGACAAATGGGCCACAGAAGGAGGGGCGCAAAGGTTTGGCGGGCCCACCATATTGCATGAGTCCACCAGTATAGCTCACATAGATGACTACAGGTCACGCTCTATTCTTTTTCAAAAAAATTTTTAAAATTCAAATTCAATTAGCCAACATATAATATATCATTAGTTTCAGAAATAGTGTACAATAACTCATCGGTTGCATATAACACCCAGTGCTCATCACATCACAGGGCAAGCTCTATTCTGAGAATGGTGGCCCCTGGAATGGTGGGGCACTATGGGACAGCTTGGCTGCCTTCTGATGTAGTAAACATAACCCAATCTGTTCCCATTTTTAGATGTTATAAATTATATCACTAGAACCCTAGTAAACAATGATGACCACCTCTCTGGAGTACTGAGGTGTTTCACTGACCAGCGTCTTGACTTCATTGGCCTGCCTGGGACCTGGAAGCTTGCCTGTTTGAGCTTCTCTTGGCCAGAGTCTATCGTGACATTCTTGGTATGTGCAGACACCACTGAGAGCAAAGTTAATGGTTGACACATAATCATTGTTTATTATATGCCAAGCCCTTTCCGTATATTGTCACATTCAATCATTACAATGAATTTTTATTTAAATCTTCATTTTATAAATGAGGGAATGAGAATCCCAAGAGACTAACAGGCTACTCAAGCCAGACCTTGAACCCTGGACACAGGACTCCACAGCCCATCTTTAATCAGTAATCTTTGCTGCATTGGTTAACAATACAACCTTATATATGGAGATGGACATGATATTGTGGGAAAGGACTTATCAGCTCTAGGGACACTGTCCATCTGGCTTAGGAAGTCTAGCTTAGGAAAATTTTCAGCCATACGAAACCAGATAAAAATCCATTCCTTACCAGCTATATGATCTTGGGCAAATTATTTAATTCTTCTGTGCCTGTTTTTTCATCTATAAAGTAGGGATGATAATAATAGCAACTACCACTTAGTAATATTATGGGGTATAAGTGAGATAATGCACATAAAATGCTGTAAAATCCTGGCATATAGTAAGTGCTTAATAAATGCTTGCTATTGTTATTAGCTACAGTAGCATCAGCATCATCGTCATTATTCGGTGAGCACTATTCCCATTTCGGCTACTGCATTCAAAAGGCAGCAAGAAAAAAAGTGAGAATGAAAAACCAGCATAACTAAGACACAATAGCAGTGTCTTTTGAGATTTGACATGTAAACAATGAGGCTCTTCAAGAAACAATAATAGTTAAGATCCTAAGATCCCCCAGAGCATTCCAAATACTATATGGAGGGGAAGGTGACTTTTGAGTTCAGTTGCAGGACTTCCTAAACATTCTAGAAATAACCTCTTCACCACCACTGCACCTGGATGAGACGAGGTGGGATTCTCAGCTGTTCCTCACCTCATGAGCATCAGCTCTTGGAAAGTCCACATGTATTCCCACTTTAGCAGTTACACTGTTGTGTAAGATCATTATCAGAGAGGGTAGTATCAGCAAGAGAAAGCTACCTTCAAGACTGGGAGCCCATCCATCCATCCATCCACCCACCCATCCATCCATCCATCCATCCATCCCTTTATTGATTTATTGAATTTTTTGAGCACATTCCTAGGCACCACCGATAGAAAGATAACCAAATAGCCCTGTCCTTAAGGAAGTCACAGGCTAAGAGGGAAGATAAATGTTACTGAATATGAATTTAGTGCAATATCAGTAAATGTGCTGAGAAAGGTGATGGAACAAAGTGGGGAGAATGCCAGGTTTTCTACTGGGCTTTGAGAGATTGAATCCTCAAAAGTGTATGCTCTGAAGGCCTGGCCTATTCGGTTGTGCTGCAACTCTGGCCTTCACCCCGCAAGGACCCCTTATCTGTTCTCTCCAGAAGACAGGCTGTTCTTCCTGTAGGCTGGGACATGGCAACCAAGCTCTCTGCCAAGAGGTCTACTATTAATACTTTCCTTTTGGTTGTCTAAGCAGGGCCACTTTTAGCCTTTGTGAGATCTTGGAGTTCTTGAAGGGGTCACCCAGGATTATTTGAAAAAGTCTGGGCAACAGGGCTGGGCAGAAGGGAGATCAGGGGGCCAAGCAAGGGCTCAGTTGTGGATTTTAGAGGCAGCAGCCTTTCCCATCAGACTTCATTCATATTCTCTCTTGGGCTAAATGGAGGCACGACTCCTTCAACAGTTGTGAGAGTTCATGTGGGACCCCACCTTGGAGATTTAGAGGAGAATCTAGTTCAGAGAGGAAACTTCTACTATGAGAAGTCTTCCACACTCTTTCTTTGGTGCATTTTCCCACTCTTTTCTCCTAACAGCCTTCACACAGACCATCCATACTAGCTGTACAGACTTCATCAGCTCTTCACACGGACCATCCACACTAGCTGTATAGACTTCCACCAACTCTTTACATGGACCACCTACACCAGCTGTACAGATTTCCATCAGCTCTTCATGTGGATGGTCCACACTAGCTCTATAGCCTTCCATGGGTCCCCAAGCAAGCTTCATTCTCTATTGCTCTTTCCCTTCTCCCTGGAATGTACTTCTTAACATTTCCACCTGGTGGACTTCCAACTGACTTCGGAGATTCAGTTGAGATGCCAAAATATAAGCTCATTCATGGATTCATGGTATCTTTCTTGTGCATCCTGATCAGAACGGATAGTTTTTTGTTTTTTTTTTTGCTTTTCTAAACCCAACTTAAATTTTTTAAAATGGTGGCAAAATACATATAATGTAAAATTTACCATTGTGACCATTTTTTAGTGCCCAGTTCAGTGGTGTCAAGCACATTCTCATTGTTGACTGTTGTGCAACCATCACCACTATCCACCTCCAGAGCTCTTTCCATCCTGCAAGACTGAAACTTGTCCCATTACACAAGATCTCCTCACTCCCCTCTGCTTTCAGCCCTTGGAACCACCACTCTACTTTCTGTCTCTGTGGATGCGATTATTTTAGGTACAGAAGTCCTCATATGAATGGCATCAAGCAGTGTTTTTCCTTTTGTGACTTTTGGTGACTGGCTGCTTTTCACTCAGCCTACTGTCCTCAAGGTTCATCCATGTTAGAGCAGGTGTCCAAAGTTCCTTCCTTTTCAGGAGGAGTACTATTCTGTCCTATGTATATACCACACTTTTCTTATTCCTTGATCTGTTGGTGCACATCTGAGTTGCTTCCACTTTTTGGTTATTGCAGATAATGTTGCTGTTGAGTGCAATTTTTACTGTCTTGATTGGTAGGTACGTCTTCTCCTGAAAGAAACATGAACTAGCCCGAAAAATGGAATTGAAGCTTATGGTTTGAAGAGAGAGGGAAATTGATTCCCCAGGGTCCGGGACTGGCTTTCTCCTTGCAGAAACTCGCAGACCCCCTCACGTGTTGAGTCCACATACCCCAGAATATTCTCATGCCTCAGCCTTGGTGGTTCTTGCCTCACAACCTTAGCTGCATCCCTTTGTTTGTGGAGGCTGTTTGTTGTAATGCTGGAGTGACTGAAGCATTTGCTACAGAATTATGGTACAAGAGATCAACCGGAGAGTCTTCCAGAATTTGTGGTGGTGGAATTTAACTTCTGTGATGAAATACGCCAAGCGAGAATGCAATAGATTCTGGGAAATGAGCAGGTTCTAGAGCAGTGGTGAGACTCTCTCCCTTCAGGGAGCCCCATGGTCAGGTGACCTGTTTCCTTCAGTCTTATCTTTTCTATTCGTATGTTCACTTACCAAATCTCTTTTTGGGAGTCTTGTATACTGTAAAAGGCACTGTGAAGATTATTTAAAAATAAAATGACTTCATCTTTCAGAGTTTTATATTATGTAGAAAGAGCAGTCCTGCCTATAGAGGAAAATGGTGGCCCAGCAGATGTGACTGAGTCCAAATTATTCAAATTCAGTGGCTTTGGTATACTTCAGAGGGAGGGGTCTTTACCTCGGATACAATCTGGGAAAGCGGCTTGGAGAAGGGAACATGTTTTATTTGGATTCTAGGACATGCCTTTCTCAGAATCTGTACTGGGATGTTTCCTTATTAAAGACACTTCTATGATTTCTTGGCCAAGAAAAGAAAAAATAAATGGTAACGTATGACTCACCAAGGAACTGCTGGTACAACTGGGGTATGGCAGTTGACATTCACTATCTCGACTTTGAAGTTTGAGACTTTTTTTTAAAAGATTTTTTTAAAAAAAGTAATCCCTACCCCCAACATGGGGCTCCAACTCATGGCCCCAAGATCAAGGGTCACATGTTCTTCCAACTGAGCCAGCCAGGGACCCCTAAAATTTGAGACTTTCTGAGTCCTTTTAGGTTTAGGATTTGATTTTCCTGGAGTTTTTGGAGAGTAGGAACTAAGTTGCAAACTCACAGTTCAGTTGAGAAGAAACAGTTATGGAAAAAGGCTGGCAACAATTCTCTTTCTCTTCATCAAGTTTATATCAGAGTATTTCTTTTTACCGGATTCTCATCTTTGAATCTTAATCCAGTAATCTCGCAGGGATTTAAGAAAATAAGGGGCTGGTGCTCCGTCAAAGATGAGGCTGGAGAATTTGCAGGCAAAGCTAAGCTTGTGTAAAAAGAGGAGAAGGGGTGTGAAAAACATGTTAAACACACACCATATGTGTTGGGGGAGCACCAGCATGGTTGGGAAATGGTCCATTAAAAGATTTAACAGAAATGAAAAGTTCATTGACATTAATTTGCTCACAAATGCCCTGGGACATAACTTAGAATAAAAATAAGAGAATTGTTGGGTCTTACTCTCTTTCATATGATAAGGAAATGATTGGTCTAATCTGGAAGCAAAAATGACTGAGACCATGTCTACTTGGGGGAAGAATCCTCAGGTTAATGACTAAGGAGTTTAGAAAAATACCAAGTCTGGGGTGGAATGAAGTGCAAGAGAGACCGTGTGTCTGTCTCCCAACACATTTCCCTTGTCTTATTCGCAGTGACATCACAGCTTAGTTCCTCACACAGTAGAGGCAGTTGGAGTTTGATTAGGGAATTTATTCCTTCCTTTATTTATTTATTCGACAAATATTTATTGAGTACGTCTAGGCAATAGGCAACTTTTGAGGCTCTGGGAATTCATATACATGTATAGATAGATAGGTAGATAGACACACACACATACACATATCAGAGAATATAGTTCTTTCTGTCGTCTCTAAGAAAATAATTCTTGATGAAGGCAGTCAATAAACAAATGCAATACAATATACACATCAGATAGTTGTGTGGTCTAGATAAAGGAATCTGAGGAGACTGCATTAATTTTCTTGGGATTGCTGTAATGAAGTACCACAGCCTGAGTGGCCTGAACAACAGAAATCTATCGTCTCATCATTCTGGAGTTCAGAAGTCCAAGATCAAGGGGCTGGCAGAGCCACAGTCCCTATAGCGGTGCTAGGGAAGGATCTGTTCCAGGCGTTTCTCCTAACTTCTGTTCCTTCCGTGGCTTGTGGCAACATAACTCCAATCTCCACATGGTGCTTTCACTGTGTCTCTGAATCCAAATTTCTCCTCTTTATAAGGACATCAAGTCATATTGCCTATTGGATTAGGGCCCACCCTGGTGACCTCATCTTAACTTGATCATCTGCAAAGACCCTATTTCCAAATAAGGTCACATTCACTGGGGGTTAGGACTTAATCTTTTTGGGAGACACAATTCAACCCATAACAAAGGTTAAATAGTTGGTGAGCTGATGTTTCATATGGATGGTTGGGTGAGACCTGATAAGGTGACGTTTGACTATGGACCTGAAGAAACTGAGGCAGTGAGCCATGCCGATATCCACTTTCTGGGCAGAGACCAGAATGGGAGAATGATCTTCATGTTTCAGAAACAACAGGAAGCTCATGTGATGGAAGCCAGCTGAGAGAGAGACAGAGAAACGAAAGATGAGATCCAAGAAATTGTGGGGTTTTCCCTGTAAGTAAACTGGAGAGTCACTAGGGGATTAGAGTAGCAATGTATCATGCTGGGTGAAGAACTCGGAAAAATCCTTCCAACAGTGCTGTTGCAAATAGACAGAGGGGGTGAAGTTGGTGGAAGGGGGGCCATCGTGGGGGAGAATAGATGACAGCCTGAACCAGAGCTGTCGTGACAGAAGCAGAGGAAGAGGTGGTCAGGGTCAAGACACGTCTTCAAGGAAGAGCCGATGAGGTTGTGGAGGTAATATGATCTAGAGAGTGAGAGCAAGAAGAGGCTGAATGATGATTCTTGGGCTTTTGGCTCATGCAGCTGGAAGGATGGATTTGCCATTTGTTGAAGTGGGGAGAAGAGGTGTTGCTGAGGTAGAAATAAGAGTGATTTGATGTGCTGAGTTTGAGATAATCTGGGGCATCCAAGCAGAGGTGGTGGGTAGGTGTTCAGAGACATGAATCTAGAGTTCAGGAAGTTTTCAAACATGATGGTATATAAAGCCATGGCATGAGATTAAATCCGCTAGGGAACAAATAGAGCTGGAGGAAAGGAAAGGTTCTAGGATGAACCTTTGGGTCCTCCAGCATTTAGAGCAGAGCAAGTAGAGGAGAAAAACATGCATGGCCACCAGAGCAGGAGGAAAACCAGGGAAAGTGGATTCCATGAAGTTAAGTGAAGAGTGTTTGGGGATGGGGAACTGTGGCCAGCACGATAGCCACTGGGAACTGGCCATGGGATTTGATAATGGGGAGTCACTACATGACTGTCATATGGGCATTTGGGGGAGTAAATGGAAAGAAAGCCAGATTATAGCACGTTCAACAGGGCCTGGGAGGGTGATTGCCCGTACTTAGTGTCTCCAGTTCCTTCAAGAATTTACCTTTATGGGAAATGGAGAAATTGTTATAGCTGATGGAGAATGTAGGGTCAAGGGAGATTCTTTTTTTTTTTTTAATGGAAGGTAATATATTTTATATTCTGATGGAGACTATGTCCGTAGAGAGGGAAAAATTAATGATGGGGAGAGATGGCAGAATTGTTGAAATGGTAACTTTGAACAGATGAGAAGTTGTGGAATCCAGTATCAAGATTAGCTGTATTGGGGAGTACAGGTAATCAGTCCATTATTAACAAGAAAGGGGTTTAAATGGGCACAGACATAAGTTGCTTGGCAAAGAGGGTGATAAGGGTATATAGGAGGAATTTTTTGTGGTTGTTTCTTTTATTTTGTCAGACAAATTAGCACCAAGGGCACTAGCAGAGAATGGAGGGGGATATTAAGGATTTGAAGAGAGGGTGATGATGTGAAAGGGTCCCCCAGATACACAGGAGCATGACTGGATTAGGGAGGGACGGTGAACGGCTGAGCAGCACCAAGCACCCACTTGAAATAGGTGGCCATGAATTGAAGGTGACTCTGGTCATCATGATGGGCTGTTCTCCTCCAGCCATGTTCAGGTGCACAGGTAAAAGGGTGAAGAGGGCAATTAGCAAAGAGAAAAGAAGAAGAAGAGTTGAGGTCTTCTGCAAGTACATGATCATAATGGCGGACTGTAGGATCTAAGCCAGGTAAAAGGGCAATAAGGACGAGAATAGAGTGAGGGCCAGAGAGAGTTCACTAGATGAATGGACCAAGGTTCTGGTGGGGTCACAGGATTGTTGGAGTTGGGGGATAACTGGAAAGAATGAGCTGGGAAGCAGGTGACAGGCATAAGGGAGTTATCAAGTCAATGGGAAGTGGGTGGCAGTCATGAGAGAGTCAATCCACTTAGCATTGTGGAGCGTGGATGCAATTATGAGTAATAACCAGGTCTACAGTCATAAAGTGGGTAGATGGGAAAAGATAGAGGACAATATAAGTGGGGGGAAGGAGAAGAAGGATATGAGGAGAAGGATATGAGATGGTTTTAGAAGGACCACACACTTAGATGGTGTAGGTCTGAACGACTACAGCCTGAAGGGCTGGCCAATAGCAAAATCTGAAGACATGAGCTTTGCAGTTTGTTGGGGAGGAGCGAGGGACAATGGCTTGGGAACAGCCTGGGGGAGCAGGAAGGACATAAGCCCACCTTCAAGTCCAGGGGCATGAGCCGCATGAAGGAGAACATGGCCAACACTTTGGACCCCCACAGGGAAACTGAGCCCTTGTGGGTGAGCCAGGTTTTAGTTACAGCAAGAAGGGGATGGGAATGTTCAGAAGATTTGGAATGTTAGGAACTTGCTAGTGTTGGGTGAGTGTAGGGAAGTGGGCAAACATGGGAGATGGGGTTAGGCTCACGGAGGTCCAGAGAAGAGGAAGGCTTAGGCTTCCTGCAGTGACTGATATCAGTGGGGAGATAGGCCAGCGTGCAGTCTAGGGCCGACTGTGGTAGTGAGTCCACTGGAGTAGCTTGGGGCCATGGTGGGTGGGCTTTTGTCAGGAGCATGTGCTTTGGGGTGGGGGGATTGGATCTGGATCCCTGCTTCATTCCGCTTCTGGTATTTTGCAGCCTGGAGGGCTTCAAATTTCAGCTTGGACTCTGGGACCCTCCTTTGTGTCTGCTGCTGACTGTCTTAGGGCCACAAAAGGAGCTTGCCAGCATATCCCCAAAGTTCTGCAGATACGACATGGAACAGCCTCAAAGAGGAGGAGAGCCTCCTTTTTGGAGGTTGGTTTAAAATGAGATGGTTTGTTGAAAAGTAGTGATTGGCTAGATGGGGAGGTAAGCTTGTAGTCATTATGCATCAGGCCTGAGGTTTGGTTACTGCCATACGTAAATGGGCTTTGAGATTTTATTCCGTTATCTAAGTAGATTCTAATTATCCAAATAGATTCACAGTTTTTTTTTCTCATGATTTGAAAGTAAAAGATCATTTGTCCCTAATGATAAACAAAAAGAATGTTTTCTCAGCTGAGTAAAAGGTTAAACTGCTATTCGTTGTGTTTTGTCTTCAGACCTTTGATAGAAGAAACTTTCTTACCATTTATAGCTATGTAAAAAAAGGTAGAGTTTTGGGTTGGTATAGTTTATGAAAGAAATTTCAACACATAAGTGACTTGAATAGGAAAAGCAAAAGAACCAGAGTCTGTTCCATAGAAGGGCTGAAATATCTCTTCAAGGCTTTTACTTTTCTTCTTTTTTAAAATGACTTCAGAAGAGAGATTCACTAGTAATTCTAGACTAACAAAGGGAAGGTATTATGAGAAAATAATTTTTGAAATGGGACTCTTTAGTGTGGGAAGCATTTAGGATGGTGTCTGGGAATTACATGGGGAGAATGGTGGTTAGCACAATTTTAATAGAGAGATAGAAACAGAAAGTGATTTATCAAGCCTCTTACAAACAAATTTTAGATTTATCATCATTATGTTTTCCTAATAGAAGAGCAGTGCGTGTGAGGTTTGCCAAAAAATTGGTAGATCTGACTGACTTGGACAAGGCATCCCTTTTGTGTCATAAATGCATAGAAATTCTGGGTAAATTATTGTAAAAGATATTTTATAATTCCTAATCAAGTTAAAAGAAAGAGGAGGAAGTCACATGATGACAGGAATTGAGAGATAAATTGAGGCCAGAACAGCAAGCCCCACCCACATACAGGCCCTGGGCTGAGGGCTGGGCTGCTGCCCATGTGGGGCAGGTGAGATGGGCAGGACCCACTGAAGCGGGGGCTGGGACAGATCTTCCTCTACAGATCCTGGAGCCTCCAGGGGCTACTCCCTTGTAAAATACCTCTCCAGCTACTCTCTGGGGAAGCAGCAAGGAAATTGCACCTGGAGAAGGTCAAACTCCAGGCTTGCAGCACCATGTAAATAGAAGTGATAGAAGATCATTTGAGAAGACTAAGTCAAGAATTTAGCAGAAAAACTCTTCTAATTTTTTGTTAACATATAACGTATTATTAGCCCCAGGGGTACAGGTCTGTGAATCACCAGGTTTACACACTTCACAGCACTCACCATAGCAAATACCTTCCCCAAAGAAAAACTCTTCTGGAAGGCATGGAACATCCAGGGCTACAGCATAAGCAAACCTAATACTGCTTCATAAGGCTGGTTTCACAACCCATGTCATAGTGTCCACAGGGGAGATGAAGAATGGTACGCTGTGAGCGAGAGTCTGTATGTGCTTAAAAAAATAAATCCTAGTCACTCTCTAGGTGGTATCATATAATATTATGTAAATACTTCCTCCACATTTATGTCAGCAACCTGGAACTTTCTCTCCTCTTCACACTGGTTGGTCCTCAAGTCCAGATTACCTTCAAGACAGCTGCCCTAAGGCATCTGAGAAGAACTTTGAGGGACAGCTGTGTGGCAGCTAGCCCCCAGAATGGCCCCGAGGATCGGGCTTCTGTCATTTGCAGCCTGAGCTGTCCCTCCCATGGCCCCCCAGGAGCTGAGTAGTGTGATGGATGGAGTATGGCAGGAGTGACATTATTTCACTTTTGAGACTAGGTGGTAAGAACGCTTTCTGGTTTTTTGTGGCTTCTGTTTGGGGTCCTCTTGCTGTCGCTCACCCTCTCTTGAGTCTCTTGCTCTGGAGGAAGCCACCTCCCAGATCTTGACACCCAGGCAGCTCCTGTAGTGAAGCACCAAGGCTCCATGAACAACGGCCAACGTGAACTTCCCAGGCATGTGATGGAGCCACCCCAAGAGCATATTCTCCAGCCTCAGTTGTGCCTCCAGCCCTAGTCACAGCTTAACTGCACTCTTGAGTCTTCTTGAGGCAGAACCAACCGTGTAAGCCAAGCTCTGATTCTCATCCCTCAGACACTGTGAGGGTAAGTGTTTGTTGTTCAAGTTGCTGCATTTGGGGGCAGTTTGTTAGGCAGCAATGGATGATGAATACTATGCATCCAAAACTCACTCCCTGCCTTCCCCCAAACCTTGTCCTCCTATAGTCTTTCCTGTGTCTGAAAATGGTAACTCTGTCCTTTCAACAACTCAAGCCAAAACCTTTGGAGTCATCTTTGAACAATGAGATAGGTAAAGAGTCATCCCTGTGTTTCTCACATCCCACATCTAATTTTTTTTTTTTTAGCAAATCCCTGTTGGCTCTATATTTAAAATATGTACATAATCTGAATCCTTCTTACCCCCTCCATAGATGCTATCCAGTCCAAGCCACAACCTTGTCTTAACTGGGTTATTGCAATACCTCCTTTAGGTCTCCCTGATTCTGACCTTGTCCAGTTTTGGTGTCTCCACAACAAAGTAGCCAGAGTTCTCTTCTAACATTATAGATCAGATATGTCACTCCTCTGACCAAATCCCTTTGATGGCTTCCAGTATCATTTAAGATAAAGGCCAAGGTCCTTCCAGAGACTCTGATGTCAGGTTTGGTCTTCCTCCGACTTCACCCTCTACTGTCCTTCTGGCTCCCTTTCCTCCAGCCACACTGGTATCATTATTTTTACTTCAACAGACAAGGAATAGTCCTGTATTAAGTCCTGCTTTATTTTCTCCCTAGCTTTACCATCATCTGACATACTATATATTTCACATATCTTATATATTGTCTCTGTCCTTCCACTAGAGTATGAGTCCCATAAGACAGGGAATTTTGATGGTTCTATTCACTGATGCATTCCAAGTCCCAAAAGCAATGCCTAGCACCTAGTAGGCCCTCAAATTTATTTGAAAAATAAGAGACAAAATATAATATTTGGAAAACAGGAAAATTTGAAAGAGACTATAAAATAAAAAATGTTTAAAACTATTAAAACTGAAAGGAGTGAGAAGCATAAAAAACCAAGGTATTCTTTAAATCAGTAAGATTTGAAAAAGAACTGATTTCATTTAAGAAATGTGGAATATAACAACTAAAAAAAACCTCAAACATAAGGGATCAGTTAGATTTAGAAGACAAATCTGAGGAAATCATGCAGACTGGGGCACAGATATATGATGAGATTAAAATATAAAAAAGAAGTTAAACTTGGAATGAGAAGGCCTGGCATGTGTTTAATAGGCATCCTGAAGGGAGAGAAACAGTGACAGTGGAGGAGAGGCAGTATTTAAAAAAAAAAAAAAAAGGCGGAGACTTCTCCAGATTCAAAAAGCAAAACAAAATATAAATCTTCAGATTAAAATAATATATGGAGGCCCAAGAAGGATTAAAAAATAACTTAGACCCATTGGGGTAAAACTAAAACACTGAAAAGGAAAAATTCTAAATACAGAGAATGAAAGAGCAATCTCAAAGGAGCAATCACGAGATTGACAGCAGACTTTTTGTAAGTAACAATATATGTCAGAATACAATGTAATTATACCTGCAGTCTGCTAATGGAAAGAACCACCATCATAGAATTCTATACCCAGCTAAAAGTATCATTCAAGAGTGAGGGCCAAATGAGAACATTGTCCAAAGAACCCTTATTGGCCATTGCCTGAAAAGACCCCTAAAAATGTTCATCGGTAAGGAGAAATTGAACACAGAAGATTGGAGAGGCATTGGAGTTACAATGGAAAGAAAGAAATTGGTGAACATTTTCATAATTGTAAACATTCACTTATAAACAAGAGATTAATTTGGAGGAGAGGGTTAAAAACAAAGAGAAATCAAAATACTAAGTAAGATGGCAGATGGGAGAAGGGAGATCAGAACTGAATTGTTTCTTGACCTGAAGGATAGAGATTTTGATTGGATTTTTTTAAAATGTCAAGTGTGCATTTTAAGTGTCTAAAAGAATGAAATATAAGGTATAACTTTCAACCTAGTAAAAAGGGGAAAAGGAGATGAAAAACACTTGATCCAGTTAATAAAAATCAGGAGAGGAGAAAAAAGATTGAAAAGTAAGAGAAAAGAAAACATGTACCAGGAAAACATTGAACAAAAGGAAATTTAGCTAGTGATATTCTTTTTTTTTTTTAAGATTTTATTTATTTATTTGACAGACAGAGATCTCAAGTAGACAGAGAGGCAGGCAGAGAGAGAGGAGGAAGCAGGCTCCCTGCCAAGCAGAGAGCCCGATGCAGGGCTCGAACCCAGGACCCCGAGATCATGACCTGAGCCGAAGGCAGAGGCTTTATCCCACTGAGCCACTCAGGCGCCCCTAGTTAGTGATATTCTTAACAATATTAGTTGTAAGGCAAAGTGTGTTGATGCAGATAAAGAAGATTATACTGAAAGATAAGTGAAAAAATTCACAAGTAAGTTACAGCAATCCTAGTCTAATGATCTAGACTCAAAGACATAAGGAAAAAAATTGACAGAAGTACAAAGAAAAACTAACAAATTCACAATTATAGTAAGAGATGTTAAATATCTCTATCAGACACTAATGAAAAAGAAGACAAAATATTAGGAAGGCTATACCAGATATGAAAAACATGATGAACAAAGATGATTTAATGTTTAAGTCATGATTAACAAAGATGACTTAATATCAAAATACGTAGTCCTGGACACAACCTTCCCTATTTTTTCTTTTTTTAAAAGCACACAGAACCT
Organism: Martes martes; assembly: GCF_963455335.1. NCBI lineage: Eukaryota > Metazoa > Chordata > Mammalia > Carnivora > Mustelidae > Martes > Martes martes. The sequence goes on along the minus strand of NC_137904.1, from coordinate 14,919,284 downwards.
TTATGTTTACTGACTACATACACCACATAATTGATAACATACAGAGTATATCCCTCGACCACAGTGCACAGTTTTTAAAAAGTAAAAATAAAAATCCCTTGTTCTTTGGAAACTAAATAAATACATTTACAAGAAGTGGGTCAAGAAGAGATTGTACTGAAAATTCTGAAATAATTAAAATCGCATAATAATCATTGCAGTATATGACAAAACATGTGACATTCCGATTTATATAATAGGAAAAGACATGAAAGATTGAAAAATGAATGAATGAATCACTCAACTCATAAAGTTAATAAAAGAGAAATTCAAAAGAAACCATCTTGATAAAGATGGTGGAAGAGTTTCTGCATCTTTCCATACATAATATTTGGATTTTCAAAGCAGGAAAAATGCTTTGAAAGTGGCAATAGGTTAAAGGAAGACTCCTACTCTATTTTTGGGGTCTTGGTACATGTGGATTTAGAGAGAAAAACCAATTTGAGGGAGTTGGAGAAATACATCAATATCATCTGGGGTGACACCAAGGTTTCAGCTGGGTAAGGAAGAGCCACGAGTTTCAGAGAAGAGATCAAGGACATAGGAGAGCTTTTGACTAAAAATTGGGAGTTCCAGAGATAATATGGAGAGGGTTGGTGGATTGGATCGCACTGGAGAGGATACCGAAATGTGAGGGATAGCCCCAGAAGTAATGGATCGCTTTAGCTTGGGCATGTGGAGGGGACCATGACCTGCAGGGAGGTGAACATGACATGATTATTCTTGGTGGGTGAGAACAGGTGAAAAATAGATTTAGCTATGGTCTTAACACGTGAACCACACAGTAGTAAGGGGGTTGGTGGGGAGGGGGATATGCGAGTGGGAGGCTGCACCTGTCCTCTTTGACTGGGTAAGTGTCCTTGTCTTCTTTCTTTCAGTATTTTCTATTAATTTCTGATCTACTGAGGTCTCGTATTTTAGTACAATTTTGAACTATTTTATTTTCTTTTTGCCAATTCCAGGGTTGGGACAGGAGGAGAAGGTTGCAGTGTGAGCTCAGCATGCAATCTGCATCTAGAGACAGAGCTTCCATTTTGACCCCATTTCCCACTGACTATGGGGTTCAAGTTCTCCTCTCTGCTTAGCTACTTCAAAAAAAACAAAAAAACAAAAAAACAACAAAAAAAAAAAACAAGTCTTTCTAGGGCTCACAGTTACTGATGAAAGCTTTCTACCTGAACACACAGGCTAGAATTTAAGAAAGAATCTCTAGATGAAGGGAGTTCAGTTACATTACATTTGTCATTCTATTAATTATGTTTCCTCTGTCTTTCCACCCCTAAAACACCCTCTGGGCTTGATCCCCACAAGAACGAGTGGGGCAGGCTTATTTTCCCTCTGTACCTGGGTGTATTTACCTGGCTTCATTAGGAGACTTTACACCTGCTATCCCATCTTTGATCCCAAGTTTATTCTTGTATAAACTCAGATGACTCAGACAGGATCTACCTGCACAGTTTTGAGGTGACAGTTTTCCCAAGTGCTCACAAACTCGACATTTTACAAGTGCATTTGCTTCTTGCAGACTTTTGGCTGCACTGTAAGCTGTGGGCTGAGTCAGAATAGTTGACTGTGGTTATCAAAGCTTCGTCTAAATAAACTGGGACCTCACTATATCTCTTGGCTATAGAGCTAGGTATATGGACAATCCGATGCTCTCCAAAGTGGGGGTAGTTATTGAAGTGTAAAAAAAGACCTCCTTATAAGGAAGTTTTACCTAGAAGGAAGAGTCCCCAGCATTGGCTTTGCAAACAGCATTACAGCGTAACTCCGGGGTACCAGAGCCAAATATGATTCTTCCTGTCCTCCACCAAAGGCCCAGCCTGGTTTTTATAGGCCAGACATAAATCTGAGAAAGTGTTTATAAAATACACTGGGTCTCTCTGGAAGGTTTAAAAAACAACTTTTATAGGTTAATTCTTAGAAAATCGATTTGAGGCTATTTGGAGACATTGCTTTTGCAGGGAATGGGATCCGTCTCCTCTTATCTTGCCCTGTCCACTTGCCGTGCGTTGTTCATTCAACAAAACAGCACAGTTAATTTTAGGGAGGCCTGCTTTATTGTGGCAGCATGAAAAGACAGGGGGAATCCTTATGAAGTATTTATTAGTGGACCTCAAATCTCCATGCTTTTTTTGCCTACCTTGTTACACCATATCAAAACTGCATTTGCGCTTCGGTAGTCCAGTTCCCAGTTGTAGCAGGGACGGTTGGAACTGATCTTGGAACTTGTGTGCTGGGGGAGACTTTAAAACATATTCTACCAAACTTTTCAACTTTATAGATGATGAGGCTGGCGCCCAGAAGGGACTGACTCTCTTCTTTTAGTGGACACCACTGTCTGCAAAACACAATGCGTGGCGCTTGGTGGGACACAAACATACAAGGGTCACTGTTCTTGTGCTCAGGAGCATTATCTATGATAAGGGAGGTAAAACAAGCTATAAGTAACTATGATGTGATGTGATAGGAGCTGTAAATGAGGGAAAAGACCAAAGGCATTGTGCTAGGGTTTGGGTGTTAGCACTTTGTTGGGGGAGAGTGCAAACTGATAGTGATCATCAGGTTCTTGGCATGTAAGGGCAATTGGGGTGAATTGGTAGGATTTGTGCCCAGTGCTGATGGGAGTCAAGGGTAAGCCTACTGGGATGGGAACTCCCCTGGGATGGAAAGGAAGCAGTAGGAAGTCTAGTTTATCCACACAGTAAACTACAGTAGGGAAAGAGTGATACATACGGTAGGAGGCATGGGTTGGGGCAAGATGATGGAGACCCTTGGAAGTCAGAGTGAACAGCGTGACTTCATATAGTAGACTGTGGTCCAATGTGTCCACTGCTTCCAAGAGGTAAAGAGAATGACGGAGAGATATTGGGGCAGGGGCCCGAGAATGTAGAGACAGGTTCTGGAAGGTTCTTAATGAGTAGTTTGCTAGTAAGGAAAAAGTAAATTTTTATAGGTAGTTTGTGCGTATATGGGGAAGAATAAGGTCTGCAGGGAACACTTGTAGGTAAGGAGGAGAAAAATTAGTTGGAAGGAAAGCCCAGATTTTCAGATGACTGGAATGCTGACGAAAGTGGGTGCTAAGCTTCTGAATGTGTTCTTTTTTTGCCCACGGTATTGGTATAGCAAGCATTTCCTAAAATCTAAAAACCTAACAGTACTATTTTGTCTTATGTCATCACTAATGACCTTGGATTTGGAAATCTAGACCCATTCTGACCCTTGGGGGCAGAAAGTTGCCCCCAGGGTGAGTGGGGCTCTTCGGTTGATGACCAGACCAGGGTGGACTCACAGCTCTGAAACTCACACATCACTGGGGACCCCGAGTTTGTAGCTCGTAACGTCAGGCAGTCACAAGGATCTGCAAACCCTGGTGAATAGCCATTTGGATTATCCCAACCCCGCAGACCAGATCAAAGGAAATTAATTTGACGTGTTGCCCCCTTGACTCAAGCATTTGGCAAATGTCTTCTTCTTTTAGAGATGATTTTGAGTTTTGTAGAATTAAGACTCTTTTTTTTTTTTTCTCTCCAAGCATATTTCTCTCCGTTTTCAAAAGGTTGGGTACTTGTGGGAAATTTAATCCACATGTTTATGATTCATTTCGACTCCACTCCTTTCAAATTTATCTTTGGAGCATGAGCTGGTACTTGAGAAGCCTTTTAAAGTTCAGGACTTTCAGAACCAGATAGTTCTTTTGCTAGCTGTGTCTTGAAAACACATTCAGAAATTTTCCTTAGGATCAAAATGCAGGTTTTAGGGTCTGGAGGGGGTGTCTGAATGCAGCGAGCCCTCAAAGCCACAGCAGTGTGTTTTCTACAGCGACGCTGTAGGCAAAGGACGGGGAGTGTAGACAAGGAGCTGCTTCCCGGAGTGGTGAAGAAGGGGTATCTGTGTTTACAGGAGTGTCATCCGGCTTGCTTCAAATATTCCCCGGGACAGCATGCCTGGGAAGCATCATGGCATCTGTGTCCTCCCTGGTAGGGCCTGCTTCTTTTTATAGATTCTTATGCATAGATCTTTGAGCTGCTGGAACATTCCAGATCTCTGCAATCCCCTCATTTTACAGATGAAATCGAAGCTCAGCAAGGTTCCGTGTTTTCGCCCAAGATCTCACACGCTTGAGGTTGAGATCCTCTGCAAACTTCCATGAGGCCCATTTCATCTGAAAGAGAAGAATATTTGATGAAAATCAGTGGCACGGTGGGGACTTGGGATGGGGTCTGGGCAGGGGACTGGTGTTTTTTGGGGAGCGTGAGAAAGAGGTTGAACGCTTACTTCTGTGTGGTGTACCCTCTTTGAGTGTCTGTCTCTTTTAGGTGGTCTGTTTGGGGTTGCGTCTCCTCTTTGGAAAAAGGGGGGTGAGAAAGAACTCTGAAGGGAATGGGTTTTCAAAGCCTGTTGCCAGGAGAGTGTCACATAGAATATTCTGATGCGAAGCCTGAGTTCTACAGTATTATTTAGCAAAGATTCTTAGAGCAAGCTGATTACTCTGTAAACAGATGCCTTCGGTGCTCTGATGCCTGTCCCAGGACACGAATGCCTATTGGATGAGTCAGTGGGTGACCGTTCTAAGTATGTTGGATCCACTCAGTCACAGGAGGGGAAATCTGTTGACCTTGGATGCAAACCTTGGCCCAGAACAACGACACTTGGTTATTTAGTTGTAAAAAATGTGGGAAATAGATGCCTATCAGCAATGGTCTTGGTCTTTGCTCTCCAAGGAAACTCATAGTGAAATTTATGAAGGTTTTTTATCAGAGTGAGGTCAACAGAACATATTCACACACATGCCATTTAAAATAGCATTTATTTGTTTAGTAAATGATTATAAAAGTACTATATGTTCATGGTGGAAAATGAGAAAAATGCCAAAAGTATAAAGAAGAAAAAATAAATTACTTGTAATTCCATTACCAATCGGAGATAACCAATGTTAACATTAATGTTTGAGAGTTTCCCATTTTTTTAGTTGGTGCCTAGAGTCTTTTATTTATTTATTTATTTTGTACAAAAAGTACTCTTTTCCTGTTGGAAACTGGTTTGCTTTTAAATTGTAAAGGTCAAGAGGAGATAAATGTTCATAAGCTTCTTAGACCAATAGCCATGATTTTATTGGGTCTCAGGTCCCATATGAGATCCAAACGTCTGTAGGATCCCAGCTGAAGTTCACAGATCTTTTCTCTGTATTGTTTCCTTTACCTTCTGCATACTTTTCTTCCCACAACTGATTACCAACATCCATTTTTCTCTACCCTCTAGCATCTTCTCCACATGGTTTCTCATTTCTCGTAGTTATGGCTGCCTGTGGCTCTCACGCAGCCCCCTTCTACCTTCAGGGCCTTTCGTTCTGCATACCATTTATGTGACATTTCCCAGTTCCAACTATTCAGAGAGAGAATCTGATTTATTCAGCTAATCACGCTTATCTGTACTTGAGTATGGCTTGGCATACAGGCTCTACCACAAATTTCTGGCCAGTGGAGTCAGTTACTTCTCTGATCTATCCAGGGATGGGCAGATGAGAAGGGGATTCAGGTAACATTTGGAAAATAATATTGAAGGGCAACTTAAATCATGCCTAACCCTGCAATTCTGTCACACACTGCTTATGTTTTTATGATCTTTCCTTTTAGTCATTTTTCTAGGATAGGTGCACATATACGTGTGTGTTTGCATGTGCAAGTATGTATGTTTTTTAAATGTGATCACATCTCATTTTCTTAGCTCTAGTCTGAACGTTTTCTTATGTATTTAGCTATTCCCAAAACCTGATTTGTAGAGATGTACAATGGTTCATTCTATGGGCATACCAACACTAGATTTCACAGTCCCGATATTACTGGGCACTCTATGGTGTCTGTAGTGGGAAGACAGACTGCTCTTGTATCCCATAAAGACACAGTTTCTTATCATTGGAGGTCGTGGACAGTTGCTAGGAGGGCAAAAAATGGCTCATATCTATTATAGGCTCTTCAAGTAGATAATCTAGTTTCATGAAAATAAGGATACTTGCATTCTGTCTTATTCTTTCTTTTTTTCCCAAATTTATTTTTTTAGACCAGATTTCTTTTGATGTATGGCATTAGGAAATACTTTAACCTTTACAGTTTTTCCCTAAAAATTTAATCTATTGTCCCAGAGCCATTTTATTTGTTTGCTATCCTTTCTTTCTCAACTGATTTGGATTGTTGATTTCCTTGATTCTCAGATAAAATTGACTATGAGGTTCTCTTCTCATTTAAAACCAGAGCAATTTAAAATTCTTGAGTCACTTCCTGATATCAGAAATATTACAATTAAGAAATAGAGTACCAAATTATCCCATCTACCTAGCTGTTTCTGGGTTTTCTGTTCTCTAGCACTGACCTATTTTGGAGTGTATTATTATTTCAACAGTTATGAGTTAAAATTTGTTTGGCAACTACCATATTTATAATTTTTAATATTTTACTTAGGTGCAGTTATAATTATATTATAATTTTTTTGCCCAGTCTTGTGCATTTGTGATTCTGTGTGATCTTCCAAGTGAATTCCCTCTAATACTGTTCTTCAAAGAATTACATTAAATTGGCAGTTAGCATTACCATAAATTTGAAAGACCTTGTCTGTTGACATGATTAAATACTTTAATAGTTGATAACTTTGATTTTTTACCCTACTTGTTATTAATTCTAATAGATTTTCAGCTGGTTCTCTTTAGTTTTCCACATGTGCACAGATTTGATATTGAATATATTATTAATGTTGTGTCTGATCTTAATGGAAATCCTTCTGGTGTTTTACCCATTCTGTAGGATACTGTCTCTTGGTCCAAGATAGGTCATATTGTCATTTTTAAGTAAATATCCTAGTTTTTCCAAGAGTTTGAATCAGCATAAAATGTTGAAAAATAGTTTGATGCCCACTTGCATCTATCAAGAACGTACTATTTTTTTTCTTTTTAAGTTACTAGATTTTAAACATTTAACTATACTTTAATTTCATTATAAACTCTACTTTGCCTTTGGGTATCATATCAGACAGCTTTTACCATTCTGAATCCATGTTCATAATGGAGATTTAATCTATAGGTTTTTTGGTCCCCCCCCCTTTTTTTTTTGTCCTTTTAGATCTCTGGTAGAGAGGTTTGGATTATTCTGATGCCTTATTTTATGACACATTTTTGTCATTGGTCTGTGGCAGACGTCACTATATATTTATTTGTCTGCCTGTTCATTCCCATCTATCCCCACCCCCTACTCCCCTACCCTTCTCTCCCCTTCCCTCCGTAAACAAGCATTATGACATTTTATTTTTTTACATTTTTAAAATATTTTATTTATTTAATTGAGAGGGAGAGAAAGAACACAAGTTGGGGGAGGAGCAGAGGGGGAGGGAAAAGCAGACTCCTCGCTGAGCAGGGAACCTGATGTGGGGCTCAATCCCACGACCCTGGGATCATGACCTGAGCCGAAGGCAGATGCTTAACTGACTGAGCCACCCAAGCATCCCAAGAATTTCAACATTTTAAAAAAGCATTTATTATACTGGGTCTTTTGAAAATGTGCATTGCTGTCGTGCAGTATATCTTATTAGTTTAATTCATTATAGACCTCATGGTTTTTTTTACTTCTTATTTATTTTTATTATTTTATTATTTTATTTTTCTTAGCACTGCACACAGTTTTTTTTTTTTTTTAAACTAAGCCCCCTGAAAGTAGGACCCACCCATGTCACTGTGTTTCTGATAGCTGCTCAGCACTTCCGTGTGTCATGCGGGAAATTTCTCTGAATGCAGATTTTGTAACATGGTGATGCCCCCTCCATTGAGTAAATTTTGTGGCATACCATGTTCTACTTTTTAATGTTTTGGAACAGAGTCCTTGCTCCTTGAGCATTTACAGAGTTTGAAAGTTTACTTCATCTTATGCTTCCCCCTCTCTCTCTCTGCCTGCCTCTCTGCCTACTTGTGATCTCTGTCTGTCAAATAAATAAAATAAAAATCTCTAAGAAAAAAAAATTTAAAAAAAAAGAAAGTTACTTCATCTGTAATGCTGTTTGCACTTGATGTCACTTGGGGACAAGTTACTGAACACACACCCACCCTCTTCCATCCTTACTGGTTTGTTTAAGTTTTTGGCCTCTTATTGGGAAGTTTTTAATAGAAATTTAATAAAATTTCATAGAAATTTTTTTAGAAATTTCATGGAAATTTTTTTTGATAAAATATAGCTTTTCAAATTTAATAGCATGTAGTTATTAATAATACTTCTTATACATGTAGGGCTCCCTACTCATTGGGGAGCCTGCTTCTCCCTCCCCCCCGCCTTCTCTCTCTCTCTCTCTCTCTCTCTCTGTGTCAAATAAATAAATAAATAAATAATATCTTTAAAAAAAAAAATCCCAAACAGACATGGCCCTTTCTCTTGTTTCCCTTAGGGGAAGTGGAAAATGTCAATACCAAGTACTGTTAAGCCACTGTTGACGTAGGTCTCAGTAACAGCCAATAGTTTTCTTCATATAGAATCTGTATACTTCTTGTTAGGCTTTTGCAAAATATTTCACATGTTTTGTTATTGTGAATATAAGCCTTTTCGTTATGTTATGTAGCACATGTGGGTGGTATATAGAAAATCTACAGATTTTTAAAAAGATTTTATTTATTTGAGAGAGAGAGAGAGAGAACAAGTGGGGGAGGGGCAGAGGGAAAAGAGACCTCCCACTAAGCAAGGAGCCTGATGTAGGACTTGATCCCAGGACCTTGGGATGGTGACCTAGGCCGAAGGCAGATGCTCAACCAACTGAGCCACTCAGGCACCCTATAATCGTATTTCTAATAATAATTTTTTCTTCTTTGTAATGACTATAGTGGATTTCCATCTTATGTCTCATTTAATTGGCCAGCTTTCTATACAAACGTTAAATAATATTGGTGAGAGCAATCGTTCTTGGTTTCTTCTGACTCTAATAGGAAAATCTTCTGTGTTTGACTCTGAAGATCTGACTTATTGAAGACAAATTATCTTTGCCATGTCAAGCACATCATTTCCTGTCTCTACCTTTGAGTTTCTATTCTCAATATGTGCTGCATTTTTTTTTAAAGATTTATTTATTTATTTGTCAGAGAGAGAGAGAGGAGCGAGAGTGAGCACAAGCAGACAGAGTGGCAGGCAGAGGGAGAAGCAGGCTCCCTGCTGAGCAAGGAGCCTGATATGGGACTTGATCCCAGGACGCCGGGATCATGACCCGAGCCGAAGGCAGCTGCCTAACCAACCGAGCCACCCAGGCGTCCCAATATGTGCTGCATTTTAATAATGCCTGTTTACGGCAGCTGAAATGATTGCACATGTCTTTGATGTATTTTGTTAATTGCTTTCCTAATATTAAAATACTCGAGCATTCTGGGGCAACTGAGTGGCTCTGTGGGTGAAGCGTCTGACTCTTGACCTCAGCTCAGGTCTTGACCTCAGGGTTGTGAGTTCAAGCCTCTCGTTGGGCTCCATGCTCTTAAAAAAAATACTTCAGCATTCCTTAAAAACCCTTGATTTGGATGGATGATCTTTTAATATACAATTTCATTCAACTGGCTGCTACTTTATTTAGAGTCTTGAAATTTGTGTTTATGATGATGGCTTTGGTTTATAGTCCTTTTCTGTGAGTGCTATCTTTGTAAGGTTCTGGTATCAAGATGATCCTTACTTGCAGTGAACATTTACATTCTTTTTTATTCAGGAATAGTTTATATTGCCTCAGGATTATCTGTTCCTTGAAAGTTTCAGCTGACTTGGTAATAAAACTGTCTGGGTGAACATCGCTTCAGGAGGTGATGCTCTGGTTACTTCCTCAAGTTCGATGGGTTTATTTTCCAGATCAGGTGTTGCGCTTCTAGAATCCATTCCGCAGTGATTCCCCCAGACCTGGATTTGGTTCGGATCTGAGACCATCCCTTGAAGGAGGATTCCATCCCCTGATCAGAATATGTCTTTAGCTAAATTCTGCCTCTAGAATCTTAGGGTTTGCCTTGAGTCCCAGAGGGCTGGGCATTCACTTGGTTGTGTATCTGCTCTTGCTTTATTTCATTAATAATTTTCGGGTGTGCTAGGATTTGAGTGGAGACTTTTGCTTTCACTGGAACACACGTCAGCGTGGGAAGGCAGACCCAGAGCCTCACAGGCTCCTAGCTTTTGGAACTTGTCACCAAAAAGAACCTGAAAATTGTGAGCAGCCAGATGGGCTTAGGGTCGTATGCCGAATTCCTCTTGCTGTATGTGAATGGCGTTGGGAGAGGGGTACTCTGGTTGCCTTGAAAAGGGGGTTCCTCATGCAATGAAGAGAGAGCTGCCATTGCCATGAGCCTTGACTACCCAAGCGTCTTCATTTCTTCGGGTTGCCGTGCAAAGTACCACACACCGGGTGGCCAGAGCAACAGATACCTCTTGTCTCCTGGTTCAGGAGACTAGACGTCTGTAGTCAAGGTATTGGCCGGGGAGGCTCTGTTCCAGGCTGTTCTCCCAGCTTTGGGTTCTTTTTTCTGGCAATCTCTAGCTCAGAGCTGGATCACTTCCTAACTTAATCTCCACATGACATTTTTCCCTGCGGCTTTTCCCTTCATCTTCCTTGCGCGCATGTCTGTCTGTGTCCAAATTTCTCCTTTTATGAGGACACCAGTCATGCTGGAGTAAGGCCCAACCCAATGACTTCGTGTGAACTTGATGACCTCTGTAGGGCCCCGTTTCCAAGTAAGGTCTCATGTCGAGGTGCCAGGGCTCGGGTCTTCAACATATTCTTGTTTGGGGTTGGCGGACATCATTCAACCCATCATGCCAAGTAAGACTGCCAGGAGAAGAAAGGTCAGACGGGCGTCCTCACTGTCATTTGCAAAAGAGAATGGGTGCCCCACCAGCTGTCTTTCATAATCCATTCCACCAGCCTTCTTAGATGGCAGATGAGTTTTTTGGGTTCTCTTGACGGACTGTTCCAATCTTCCCAACAATTTTAAGTTCCGGGTCGTTGGCAGGGGGGGGGGATTGGGGGGCTTTGGTCACTTTGTGTGTGTGTGTCTTTCTCAGTATTTCTCTGGGACAAGGATAGGGATTGTATCAGACTCTGCCAGTTAGAAGCCAAAGGTTGTAAACCAGAAGTTGTTCTGTCTTGAGGCTCCATCTTTCTGTCCGTACTTCTTTCCTGTCCATAGGACGGAGGAGGGTCCTCCAAGACCACATCTCTGGGAGCTCCAGCCCTGCTCCTGGTGCTGGGGGAGCAGAGAACAGGTCTCGAGGGACACCCTGCGTGCAGGCTGCCAAGGGAGAGACCTCCGTGGGGTTAGAGCTCCTCCGCATACTTCTGGTGTCATACCGATGGTCTCTGTGTCCCCTCTACAGGGATGCCCAGCTGTCTTGATTGCTCACAACTCTGATCTTCTGAAGGCTCACAGCTTATAAAATAGCTGTTTGGGGCCAAAGCCGTGCAGTAAAGAATCACCCTCGACTCGCACAATTTGCCTCCTCTCTCGTGAGCTGAATAATGTGACCTTTCGAATTTTGGAATTTTCAAGTGTGGCTTTCATTTTTGGCTTTTGCTAACTTTATCAAGGTCTTCCTGGGATGCTTGTCCATTTCCAAAGCGCCCCGATATGATCTCATCTTATTCTCGCCACTAGCCGCTCTTCTGCTCATTTTTCACGGCGATAACTCACAGAAGTTACTGGAGGCACAGGGGCGACTTGGCCGAAGCCACAGAGATAGCGGGAGAGCCAGCACTGTGATGCTGAGCCCGGTTCCTTTCCATTAGGTCATTCTGCTCCCCTGCTACCTCACGGTCAGGCCAAGGCTCGGCTCTCACTCAAGCGCTCAGAATACCACCACCTCCTCCCTGGAGCCCTCTCAGGTTAAACAGATTGGGATAACGGACCGCTTTTCATTCTATTACTCGTCTGCGTCAATGCAGATCTGGCAAACCATTGGCTCCACGGCCTGCTTTTTCTAGTCTAAGAATGGTTTTTACATTTTTTAAAAAATATTTTATTTAATTTATGGGACAGAGAGAGAGATCACAAGTAGGCAGAGAGGCAGGCAGAGAGAGAGAGAGAGAGAGAGTGGGGGAAGCAGGCTCCCCACTGAGCAGGGAGCCCGATGTGGAGCTCAATCCCAGGACCCTGAGATCATGACCCGAGCTGAAGGCAGATGCTTAACTGACTGAGCCACCCAAGTGCCCCTATTTAATATTTTTTGAAAGATTTTTTATTTATTCATTTGAGAGAGAGAGCAGGAGCAGGGGGAGGGGCAGAGGGAGAGGGAGAAGCAGGCTCCCCACCAAGCAGGGAGCCTGACGCAGAACTCGGTCCCAGGACCCTGAGATCATGACCTGACCCAAAGGCAGATGCCCAGCCAACTGAGCCACCCACACACCCAGGGTTTTTACCTTTTTAAAGGGCTGTCAAAAAAAGAGAGAAGAGGAGGAAGGAGATGGCACAGAGACCCACGTGTGGCCCACACAGTCTCAACTCTCTACTTCCTGACCCTTTACAGAAAAGTTCACCAGCTCTTGGTCTAGATAACCGCGTCTCCTTTCATCCACTTTAGAAATTCACTTACCCTCCGTTCTTATTGATGACACCAATTTTGGACGACTGTTTATTTTTGCTTTTGAACATTCAAAGCTCCTGCTTGCTGTTCCTCTTATCTTCCCACTTCTGTCAGGTACCAAGGAACAGATACAGTGTGGAAGGAAGCCGCTCCACTATTTATTTGCAAAGAGAGGGAGGGCTTTGGCATCAAATATGTTAAGTCATACTGTAGACCCAATGACTACTAGTTACAGTAGGTCTCTTGAAGCTCAAGGGAGGAGAATTCTTTTTTTTTTTTTTTTAAGATTTTATTTATTCATTTGAGAGAGAGAGAGAGAGAGTGAGAAAGAGCATGGGAAGGAGAAGTCAAGGGAGAAGCAGACTCCCCGTGGAGCTGGGAGCCCGATGCGGGACTCAATCCCAGGACTCTGGGATCATGACCTGAGGCGAAGGCAGTCACTTAACCAACTGAGGCACCCAGGTACCCGGGAGAAGAATTCTTGATCGGTCAGTGAGCCTATGAGGACAGGGAATGTATTCCTGTTTATGGCTGTCCCTCGCCTGAATTAACTGAGGAAGCTTTGGGGTCAGAAATGGGACTTTTGCTGAAACTTGAAGAAGGAGTAAAAATTGAATAAAGTGATAGGAACGGAGCTTGTACTTTGGGCAAATAGACTGATATTGTAAGAAATAGCTCAGTGTGTGTCTCCTTCACAGTTATGTATTATCAGTGAACTGAATTAACAGTTGATAATCTTGATTTTTAACATTTTAAATAATTTTTAGGGAGGTTTTAGGTTCACGGCAAAATGGAACAGAAAGGATAGATTTCTCATATACATGTGCATCACCTCCTGGTTACCAACATGCCCCATCAGACTGGTCCCTACCTTCCTTTCTCCCTTCCTTTCTTTCTCTCTCTCTCTTTCTTTCTTTCTTAAGATATTATTTATTTATTTGTCAGAGAGAGAGAGAGCGAGCACACAAGCGGGGGGTGGGGGGGAGCGCCAGGCTCTCCACTGAGCAAGGAGCCCGATGCGGGACTCAATCCCAGGACCCCGGGCTCATGACCTGAGCCGAAGGCAAACAATTAACCGACTGATCCCCCCAGGCGCCCTAAGACTGGTATCTATCTTTACAACTAATGAACCTACATTGACATATCACCATCCAGAGACCCTAGTTTGTATCAGAGTTCACTCTTGGTGTCGTATATTTTAGTGTTTTTAGACAAACGTGTCTACCATTATGATATCATACAAAGAGTGTTTAACGGTTGAGCTGGCAAGAAACAGTAAGCCCCTCAATACAGGGACTTTGGCGTGTCCCCCTGCCTATCCCCACTGCTCAGCACGGTGCCAGCAATATGACCCAGGGTTGATCACTATCTGTTGAAAGGAATGATGGTCTGTAAGACTAGGAAAGCAGATTAGGGTAGGAGAGTGGGCCGTCTTCAATGCCAAGCCAGGTACCTGGACGTTTATCCTGTCAATCACTCAGGGATCCATGAACTATGACCTGTGGGCCAAATCCACGTGTTGTCTATGGCTGCTTTTCAGCTCCAAGTGCAGAAGAGCAGTAACGGAGATGGTGAAGTCCATCCCCCTACATGGACATTTTGTGAGCATGTGCAGATGGCGGTGGAAAAAAGGATGAGCTTTCTAGGGTTTCTGGGGGGGGGGTGGGTTGAGCTTTTCCGTGGGTCTTCATGAAGGCAGTGCCGGGTTTCTATGGGTTGGGAGGGATGCCATGATGAATCTATCAAGGCTCCAAGTCTGAGTGCCTCCCTAGCCCAGGAAGGGGTTCCCTGGGCACCCCTGTCTTCTTGACCAAGAACTCTCCTGCTCATCTCCAGAGAGTAATTCCATTTTCATATAACATTGCAAGCTTTGTCTGAATATCTCCCTCACATTCTGCGCATTGGTTGCATTTTACAATTTTCTGAGCGCTATCTAGCAAATAATTTCCTCGGGGATTCCCCAGCCTTCTTTATTGCTCATAACTCTCTTATCGCTGAAGGTTAGCAGTTTATAAAATGGAGACTTTGGCCAACGTTGCATAACAAGGAATTACATTTGCCTCCCGGCTTGTCTCCCCCTTCTCTGGCTGGTAAGGGAATGTGGCATTTGGAATTTTAAATCTTTGTGTTTCGGTGCATTTTGGCTTTTTCTAATTTTATCAGTGAGTGATCACATGGGCAGCTTCTCAGGGACTTTTCTGGTTATTTATGAACGAACTTTTTAAACTCTGGGAATTTTAGACCAGAAGGGTCCAATTCAAAAGATGCTCCAAAGAGCAGAGTTTCCAGAAAAAGTAGGTTACACCTAGGAAGGTGACAGGCCGGTGTGTGATGTTTTGTATGACTCTCCCCGCTCAGCTGTGCCTGATACTCTAGAAACATTCCTTATTCATGTTCTACTTCCTTTATTTTCATTAGGTGGTGTCCTTCATTAGACATATTAATAACTCTTGGGATTCCAATATTGCCCAGTCGTAACTTTATCAAGTTCTTGTGTTCCAGCCAATTATGTGTGCCCGGACATAGCCCATTATCAATGTGACTTTCTTGTTGTGTCTGCAACGTAAAACAGAGTAATGTAGTTGATTACATGAAGATACAAAGTTTAGCCAGCTCAAAGTGTCCACGACTCTGTTCAGAGGAGCAACAAGAACAATCTGAATTTCTTTATACTTGGTAACGGATCTAATTTCTCCGGTCACTTTTCTTCCTCAGTGGCTGGGAAAGAAACTCCTTCTTTGCTTTTCCTTTTTTGCATGATGACCCCCACTGCCCATCCATGCCTCTTGCCTTCATTAGCTTCCCACAACAAGGTAATCTATATTGACAAATCATTGCCTATATGTCAAATTTCCTCCATACATGTATATTTCAAAACTGATTATATATCTACAAATAAACATGCCCATGGCGGGGCACTGGGGGTGGGGTTTGGATTTTTAAAAATTGGTATACTATCGCACATTTTTCTGCATCTTGATGTTTTCCCCACTCAGTTATGCCTTATGGAGTCAAGGGCAGTTATGGCCCTCCAAGTCAAGGGGATGACTCTAATTTATGATTTGCATTGGTTGTGTAAATAGTGCACCTTGTAGATGTAGTAACACTAACACCTTGTAGATGTAGTAACACCCATCTTTCTATCGAGCTGCATTCATTGTGTTCCTAGTTTTCTCCCTCAAACGTTGCTACAATAAACATTCTGGTACATTATCACCTTACAAGGTAACAAATCAAAGTAGTTTTCTGGATGGGGTGGGGAATAGGGTAGGGGTTAGTCCAGATATGGACTCTGATGAAACTCTAAGAATATCTCTTAATTTGGTTGAATTAAACTGAGTCTAAAATAAACCAGAATTTAGGGTTCCCCGTTCCCGTATCAACCCATTTTCACCAGCTGAGTGATACTCACCGTTAGAGAACTGCTGGTTCCTTTGTTCCTTTATTTTACCAATCTATCCATCCATTCAATATTCATCCATCTATCCCTCCACCATTCAGGAATTAGTTGAACATGCACAAAACACCATTTTAGGAATAATAGATGACACAAAAGAGAGATATATATATGTGTTATATATATATTATATATATAAATGTATGATATATACATATATATCATATATAAATGTATTATATATACATATATGTATATATACACACATGTACATACACATATATACAGCTGTTCAACAGTAGCAGACCTAGATTATAACAGAAACATGAGAGACCTGCTGGCCATCATATTGGTTCTTCCCAGTAAAACCAAATCAAACTAAACCAAAACAGAAAAACAAACCCCCAAACCTCAACATTTAAAATCCAGTGTATTTCCCCTAAAAAATATGAAATTTTTAGCTTCTCTCCATGGGGAGGTTGGTTTAAGCTGTGTCCACCTGTCAGTTCCCCCAAGCAAAACTTGGCTAAAGCGGGGTGGTGGTTCCTCCCTTCAGACAGGAAGCTCACTCCCATTCACCATGGTCCCCACCATTCCCTAATGTCACCCTCCCAGGTGAGCCATCTGTGGACAATTATCATTATACCAGCATGCTCAATTTTTTTTCTTCTTTCCATGGGGAAATACACTGCCTGCATCTGTGTTAAAACTGGGAATGCCAATGAACTGAATGTTTCAGGAAAATGGCAGAGATCCCACAGAGTAAAGACAAAGTGAGGAGTCATCCTGGGTGTCTCCTGCACAAATAGAAGGATCCATACTTGGAGGCTGCGGCGGGGTGGCAGCCCACCCATCCCCCACTTAGGTGACCCCAGGTCACTGCCGGTTAGACACAGCACCCCAAGTTGCACCAGAGGAGAACAAATTAGGAGCCAGCTATCTAAGGAAGGGGGGGGGAAGGAAAGGTAAAAAAGAAAAGAAAAAAAAAAGGAGAGAAGAGCGGGTGCTGCTATTCTGAGAAACTTCTTTTCTCCTGCAAAGGCAGTGTCTTGGAAGGCTCACAGTCTCTGACTTCTATATGGTTTCTGGCACATCGTTTTAATCAAAAGAAGAAAAGGAAACAGTGCAAAGCCTTCAAACCCTAAACACAATGAGCTGGCCACGGGAGATGCTGTTAAGTCATTCCAATAATATGCCAGGCTCAGAATAACAACATCTGTTCCTGCAGGGCAGTTAGCAGAGGATTAAAAACAAGAAAGAAACCTTAGATTTGAACACTGTCGACTTGGAGCAGCTAACGGACAGAACGGTGCAGTGGTTATCATCAACATCGTTGTGCCCAAATGCAGGCCGCATGGGGCTGGGCACGGTGGTGGGTGAGTTGGAGAGGAATGCCCTCCTGACCTCCATGATTTGTAATCTGTGCACAGAAACACTCTAGTGCATTGAAGGGCGCCATGGGCTTTCCTGGCAGGAAGTCATAGAAACCTGAAAAATTTCCTCTGTTTTATATAGACGTTCTAAGCACCCTTGTGGGCTCCCTGCATCTGAGCAACAGAGAGCTCTAAAGATCCCCCCACTCTAGTCCATCGAGAGAGGGCTTCGATTAGGTGTTAGGCATAAATACCTAATTTCCCTCAAACCCTAGGGCACACCTTTTTGCTTCTAGAAATCTAGGCTTGCAGAAGTGGTAAATTAAGATCTTTCAATGGCCAGCTCCCCCACCCAACCTTCTCACCCCCCACAGCCTAGATTTGAACCCAGGGCATGTCCATTTCTGGACCAATCTATACTTTGGGCATCATTTCCTTCGCAAATCCTTTAGTATATTTCATTCACAGGTCCATCCCCACCCCTCACCTGTGTAACCCCTGCTCTGACTTCAAGGATTACTTAAGGATCATCTCTCCCAGGATGTTTGTTCCACTCAGGTTCACATGTGTCCTTCCATGGGCTGGGTGTTTGCCTCTTGTCAGTGCACTTAATACACCCCAGTGTAGACAGGAAGTCTTTGCATGATGTCACTGTGGTAGAGGCCACTGAGTGTTTAATCAAACAACTGCAATCATTTGTTTGGCTTTGTTCCTTTTGTTCTCCTTTCTCGTATTTGTCTCATGGGGCATAGAATGAAGAACTAGTCTTCATCTCCATCCTCGGTGGACAGGAGAGAAAAGTGTGTCCCCAGATCATCACGCTGTAGTGGGCACTTTATTTCCAGATGGGGCTGGAAGCAAAATGTGTTGAAAATAAACTTGTTTCCCTGGTTGGTCATGAAGCTTGGCCAGTTTCTTCCGACTTGGTGGTGGTTGCCTTCCATTTCTCCAGTTTCCTGTTAAAAAGGGAGATCTTTTACTCGCCAAGGGTCTGCATTTTTGAATCTGCATTTTTGAATTTCGAATGTTCTCAACCTCTCCTACCTGGCATACTGGAGATTTCTGCCCATTTTTCTACGCATGATGGAAAAAATGCTTTTCTTCTGCAGATGATGTGGTCAGCGGTCTTAATCCAGACTCATCAATTTCACCTCCCGAATACCTTTCTTGTTTGAATAGTGTTAAGCAAACCTGATTTGAATTGTGGATCTAGTAGTAGTTAATTAGGTGACCTTGGGTGAGGGTACTTAATCTCTTTGCCTCAGTTCTTCTTTGTAAAATGGAGATAATCCTACACAATTCACAATTCAGGGTTGTTGCAATTAGTAAGTAAGATAAAGCAGATGGTAGCACAATACTTATCACACGAGGAGCATTTAATAAATGTTATGTTTTTAAAAAGATTTTATTTATTTATTCTTCTTCTTCCTTTTTTTTTTTTTTTTTTTTTAGAGAAAGAGCAGAAGGAGGGGCAGCAGAGGAGGGAGAGGGCCAAGCAGACTCTATGCTGAGCGCAGAACCCAACCAGGGCTCAATCCCATGACCCTGAGATCACGACCTGAGCCAAAATCAAGAGTGGGATGTTTAACCAACTGAGCCACCCAGGTATCCCTAAATGTTAGCTTTTCAATGACTGTCTTATCCTCTCATCCCACCATTCAGTCTAACAGTGGCTTTCTTACTAGTACTATCTAAAATACTTCATGTGTGGGGTGCCTAGATGGCTCAGTTGTTAAGGGTCTGCCTGCAGCTCGGGTCCTGATTCCAGAGTCCTGGGATCGAGAGCCCTACGTCGGGTTCCCTGCTCCCTGCTTCTCCCTCTTCCATTCTCCCTGCTTGTATTTCCTCTCTTGCTGTCTCTCTCTCTCTCTGCCAAATAAATAAATAAGATCTATAAAATAAAATAAAATAAAATAAAATAAAATAAAATAAAATAAAATACTTCAAGTGTAAGAGCATGTCATTGTTATTCACCCCTCTCGGAGTGGTTAATTAGCCAGTGAAATTTCCTAATCAGATTCAAAGCTAGGTTTGTCCACATGGTATGAAGCATACTTGGACACAATTTTAGATCAATGAAATTAGTAACATTTTAGCGAAGTAGTGTAACAGTCTGCCAACCTTGCAGAGTAGGGTAGAGGGAATCAGCCAACCTTAAAGTCTGTGTCCACTCTGCAACAGTGAAAGTGGGAACTCACCCACCTCTCCACTTCAAAGCCCTTCCCTCCCCTTCTCGGCCCACAGCACCTGCCAGGCACATGGTTCTGGAATTCTAAGACTTGATTAGAACTGGTAACAGGGTTATGGGGGAATGGGAAGATTATCTCATCTCTGCCCACACCAGACTTTATAACAAGGATCGGACTTCACTTGGATGCCCGACCAGCATCCAGGTTGGTTTTCTTGACCAGTCTCCTCCATACCTTGCCCACACTTTGCTAATTCTTTTCTTTCTCAACATTCTTTCTTTCGCCCCTCACCTTCCTTAACTCTTGGGTCAAAACTTAGCTTATATAGGAAGTGTTCTTTATGTGCCCTATGAACAGTAGAGTCTTATACTGATGGTCATTACCTTTTATGAGTTCAATAATTTACAAAAGCACCACTAGAGATATTACAGATAAGTCACTGACTTTAAAATAAATAACAGTATTTATGCTGTATATTTGTTAAAGGAAACACCAAGATGCTCTTTTGTGTTTAAGACTATTTCTATTATAACTGGAGTTGGAAGAAATGAGATCCACCCCCCCCACAACCTCAAAGGGACCTGACAAGTTTTTATACTAGCTGAATTAATTCTAACTCTTTTTAAAAAGATTTTATTTATTTATTTGACAGAGATCACAAGTAGGCAGAGAGGCAGGCAGAGAGAGAGAGGGAAGAAGGCTCCCTGCTGAGCAGAGAGCCTGATGTGGGACTCGATCCCAGGACCCTGGGATCATGACCTGAGGTGAAGGCAGAGGCTTTAACCCACTGAGCCACCCAGGCACCCCAATTCTAACTCTTTTAATGAGTCTATGTAATTTCCTATCTCAAACAGGTAAGTGAACATTACGGAATCAGGGATAATACAAATGTAACAAGTTACCACTGCGATTATCGTAGAATTTGATAGGAAACCTGTTTGTAAATGAACTACTGAATTTTATGATGGCCTGACACAGGATAAAGTATAAATATGGCAAGGAAAGAACATTCAAAGGAACTGGCTTAATGTTTAAATTCTTCATAAGTTCAAGGTAAATGTCTTGCAAATACTGTCATATATGTAACAAGATAAAATGGCTTGGTATGTCATATTTTCAATAGCTGAGCTTTTCTTGGTCTTCTGGTATTATAAACTTAGAGGCCTTTTAATCTTCACGGTGCTAAGTTAAGTAATTTGTATCCCCTAATTTTACACTCTGTATTTTATAATCACAAAGTGCCTTGTACAAAGCTGATCTCTGTTGACACATCGCTCTTCCCTTCCCGCTGACCTCTCCCATCCCAAGCAAGGCTTCCCAAAGCATTCCATTCTGGAAGTCACAAAACACCGTTCTGGCATTGACTGTTTCTGGTTCTCATTTTTGTAACAGTGCTGCGTCCCTCGGTGGCTGAGCACTGCAAGGAAGAGCAGTGTGGGAGAAAAAGAGGCACAAAAATTAGTATTTCAAGATACTGTCTCACTAAGCACATCTCTCATGGAATCCTCATAGCCACACAGCGAGGGTGGGTCATTATTTTAAATTACCCACATTTCAAAGCTGGGGATGCTGAGGTTCGGGGAAGTTAGATGTCCTGCCAGAGATAACAGTGCCAATCCATGACTTGACCCGATACAAATTTCACATTAGCCACACAGTTCTCTGGGGACCCATGTGTGGTCCACTTCCCTCTGAACCCCAGACTTCTCCATTCTCTCTCCCTGAAATAATGGAACACTGCCAAATGGAATTTTTTTTTAGATTTATTTATTTATTTATTTGACAGATCACAAGTAGGCAGAGAGGCAGGCAGAGAGAGAGAGAAGGAAGCAGGCTCCCTGCCGAGCAGAGAGCCCGACGCGGGGCTCGATCCCAGGACCCTGAGATCATGACCTGAGCCAAAGGCAGAGGCTTAACCCACTGAGCCACCCAGGCGCCCGCGTTTTCTTTCTGATACTCTTTATTTTACGTCCTGCTTGTTCTTCCAGTTTCTACTCCATTTTGGGGCATTCCCTTTCTCTCTCTCTGTTTCTGAAGCCTGTGGCTGTTCTAGCTTCTTTGCTTTTGGGAGCTAGCAGGCCGGGAACTTTGTTTTCCAAGGGTCTAGTATTTTTGATCTTCATCACAAATTCTTCCAGGGCTCTTAATACAATGTTTTAAAATAGCCTCCAGGATTCCTGGGGGTTATTAACTTACAGTGTGACGGTTCATTTACCCTGCAAACCCCATGCCTACATTTTCCCCCCCAAAGTTCTATTTTCAAACATGAAATAACTATGCGATGAGCATCTCTCCTATAGTATCCTATTCCACGGAGAGGCTGTAGATATGTCTGTCTTTGGGGCAAGTGGGACGAGTAACTGAGTTTAAAATGAGAAAATGAGTTCGATGCCTTTTTTGTGTGTGTGGCAAAAAAAAAAAAATAGCAACATTTACCGTTTTTGTCATTTTAAGGGTGTAGTTCAGTGACATTAAATTCATTACCCTCCTTCTCCGGAGGGGACGGTGTTTCAAAATGGCCTGACCCCTTGAGAGAGTTAGATGGCTGAATTCGGAAAAAATGTTTGTATCTGTCAGCTCAGGGTGTCATGATACGATACCATAGACCGTGTGGGTTTAACAACAAACCCATTTCTCACACTTCTGGAGTCTGAGAAGTAGAGGGTCAAGGTGTGGGCAAGGTAGAAAAAAGAGACCTTGGCCTGTAGACACCTGCCCCCTTGCACATGCTCACGTGACCTCTTTGAGGGCACACAGGCAGAGAAAGCAAGCTCTTAGGAGTCTCTCTCTTTTATAATTTTTTAAAAAGATTTTATATATTTGAGAGAGAATGAGCGAGGGAGAGAGAGAGAGCGTGTGCACAAGAGCAGGGGAAGGGGGAAGGGCAGAGGGAGAAGCAGACTCCCCACTGAGCAGGGAACCCCCCATAAGGGGGTTCGATCCCAGGACCCTGAGATCATGCCCTGAGCTGAAGGCAGATGCTTAACCAAATAAGCCACCCAGGCGCCATCTTTTATTATTATTTTTTAAAGATTTTATCTGTTTATTTGACAGAGAGAGAGCATAAGCCAGGGGAGTGGCAGGCAAAGGGACAGGGAGACGCAGGTTCTCTGCTGAGCAGGGAGCCCGATGTGGGGCTCGATCCCAGGACCCTGGGATCATGACCTGAGTGGAAGGCAGACACTTAACTGACTGAGCCACCCAGGTGCCTGAAAATCTCTTCTTATAAGGGCAGTACTCCCATTGTATGGGCCCCCCCTCATGACCACATCCCACCCACACTACCTCCTAAAAGCCCTATCTCCAAATACTATCATGTTGGGTAATTCGCCTTATGAGTTTTGGGGGAAAACACATTCAGTCCATAACGATGATTCACCAGATGATTATAAAGGGCCCGGTAGAAACCGCTGGGATTGGCAGGGTTCAAATGACATTGCTCAAAAATCCTTAGAGAGCTTGGGAAGGGCTGGTCTGCAGGGAAGAGGATAAACCATCTGGGTTTGGAAATAGTTGAGGTGCCCCGGGAGCCCCTCAGTCTACCCTGGTCATTCAGAGACACAAGGGGAAAATAAAGAGCCCCGTGCGTGAGAGGTCTCTGCTGGTGGACGGAACCATGGTGACAAGGAACTGACCACATGTGGGCTACTGTAGCATTTCATCACACAGACACTGAAAATACGTTGACCCAAGGAGGAGAGGAGAATCAACCGAGAACATGTGCCTAGGATTTGAGCTGGAATTTTGCAAGCGTGAATTAAGAAGAAACACAGAGGGGCACCTGGGTGGCTCAGTGGTTGAGCCGCTGCCTTCGGCTCGGGTCATGGTCTCAGGGTCCTGGGATCGAGTCCCGCATCGGGCTCTCTGCTCAGCGGGGAGCCTGCTTCCTCCTCTCTCTCTGCCTGCCTCTCTGCCTACTTGTGATCTCTGTCAAATAAATAAATAAAAACTTAAAAAAAAAAAAAAAAGAAGAAACACAGAGCACTCTTCATACTTTGTAGGTTTGCAGTCTCTTTTCCTTACAGTTTCAAAATTTGCTATGATTTAATATAAGAGTGTACTCAGAATTAACACTTGGGCATAGTTGCTCAGTCGTTTCCGTTCATTTATATTTTTGGTAGCGATTTTTGCGCATTATTTTATATTTAATACATGTGCATGGCACAAAATTCCAAAGCAACAAATGGATATGCAGCAAAATATATCTCCTTCCCACCCTGATTTCCCCGATACCCAGAGAGAGCTACAAGCTCTATTTTTTTGTGTGTCCCTCCGTGTTTGTGTGTGTGTGTGTATGGAGGGTTTTTTGGTTTTGGTTTTGTTTTTACACAAATAGCAATTTACTATGCATATGCTTCTGACCTTGTTGGTTTCACTTGCCAACTCTTTCATTTCTATACATATCATATTAATCATAGAGCTGCCTCATTTTCTAAAATAGCTTTATAGTATTCCATTGTATGTATGAACCAGAATTTGTTATATTGGTCTCTTTTATTTGTTTACGGTATGTCTTCAACAAGAATTATTTTCTTCCTTAAAAAAGGAGAAAAGAATTATTTCCTCCCTTAAATAGAGAAAGGATTTTTTTCCCCTAGTTTATCTTTGACAATTAGAACAGGACTGGTACTTCATAGGCTTTCAATAAATCTCATCCTATGGAATGTCAATTGACGGCATCATTTCATACCTAAGCAAGTTGGATTGGGGCTGGGACTCAGGGTACGTGCAATTGTGACTTTGTTGGTCATGGCCATATTGCCCTCCATGGAGGCCATGATTTTTTCCTACCACCTGCTGAGGTTGGAATTTACCTGTTTCCTCACACCTGTGCTGGTTCCCATGCCAACATCTATGCCCAGAGTGCAGCCAAAGTTTATTTTTGCCTCTCTGATACGGGGGAAATTTGTCTTGGTTTTATATTTTGCATTTTCATTGTCCTAAGTCAAGTTACACACATTTTGTCTGTGATGTGTGTGTGCTGTTTATAGATAAAGGGAACGATCCCTTTGTAATACATGTGGACAAGTTTTTTCCCCCGGTATGTCGTGCATTTGAGTTTGTTTATGGTATTTTTCCATTCAGAATTTCTTTTATTTTTGTTTTTTTTAGAACTTTTCATTTTTTAGAACTTTTCAGGGCTTTCTGGCTTTTTGGGAGGGGGTGAGCATAATTAAGAAAGTCTTTCTCATTCCAGGATTATTTAAAATTTTGTCTCATGTCTTCATCTGTCCTGTTATAGTTTTTTATTTTTTATTTATTTATTTTTAAAGATTTTATTTATTTATTTGACAGAGAGAGAGAGATCACAAGCAGGCAGAGAGGCAGGCAGAGAGAGAGGAAGGGACGCAGGTTCCCTGCTGAGCAGAGAGCCCGACGCGGGGCTTGATCCCAGGACCCTAGGATCATGACCTGAGCTGAAAGCAGAGGCCTTAACCCACTGAGCCACCCAGGCGCCCCTCCCCTGATTTATTTTCTCATCTTTTATATATTTATGTAGTTTTCTTTTTCCTCTGCTTAGGGTCTCTTACAGTTCTAGTTTCCTTTACTTTTTAAGGAATTGTCTTTTGAATTTGCTATTAGTTTTACCATTTTTTCCCTTATTTTATTCTTCTACCATATCCCTCCCCTGTCTTGCTAATTCTTTCTCTCTGCTTTTCTTAAGTTAATTTTGTTGTTAGTATTGTTATTATTTTGTTATTTTCCCCCAACTTCTTGAGTTGAATTCTAAATATATTTAATTTCTTTCTTTCTTTTTTGGTTCTTCATATATATATACATATATATATTTATTTTTTTAAATTTTTTTATTTTTTTAGAGAGAGAGCAGGGGTGGCGTGGAGGGAAGGGGCAGAGGTAGAGAGAGAGATTCTTTTTTTTTCCAATTTATTTGACAAACAGAGATCACGAGTAGGCAGAGAGGCAGGCAGAGAGAGAGGAGGAAGCAGTCTCCCTGCCAAGCAGAGAGCCCAATGCAGGGCCGGATCCCAGGACCCCGGGATCATGACCCGAGCCCAAGGCAGAAGCTTTAACTCACTGAGCCACCCAGGCACCCTGAGAGAGAGAGTCTTAAGGAGACTCCACATGCAGGGCTCGACACGGGGCTCGATCTCACATCCCTGAGATCATGATCTGAGCCAAAGTCAGGAGTTGAAGCTCTGACCCATAGGTTTAGATAGTGTCTTCATTGCTGTTACCATCTATTATCTGTGCTTCTAGCTTTGATGACTCTTAGATGAGAATGTCAGGTGTTATGACTTCTTCTCTAGTGAAAAAGACTCTGTTGACACCTCACATCCCACATTAGTTTTCAGTGCGCAGTGATAACTTAGTGACTTAACACAACGGGTACTGTTATCTCTCAGCCTTTGTGGCTCAGGAGTTTAGACCTTGATCCCTGTTTGGGTCTTACAAGGCCACAGTCAGCTGGCTGGGAGCTTGCCTCACTGACACTTGACAATATGGCTTTTGCTTCTTCAGGGTCAGCTGGAAGGATCTTTCTGATTTCAGGATGCTGCGGTCACTCTTAGGAATTTTTCACTTTACTAAGTCAGACCCACCCCTGGTAATTTCCCTTTAGACTAAATCAAAACTAACTAATCTGGGACTTTAATTAGATCTGTAAAACCCCTTCACCTTTTCTAAAAAATGTAACTTAACAAAACCTCAACATGGGAGTGGCTTCCCATCCCCTTGGCCACATTGTGTTGGTTAGTGGTCTCGGGTTCCACCAGCACTCAAGGGGAGGGAGTCGTGCAAAGGCATGAGTCATGGGAGGTCCCCTTAGGGTGTGCCCAGCACCTACCCCCTCAGATTTCTTCTGTGTTTAACTGGAGGACAGATGTGCACGTTGGCGGCTTTCTGTCTCAGCTACCAGCTTGCAGTGTTCCCCTTCTCTGCCTCAAGGTATATTCTCCAGTGTCCCAGGGCACTTAGGTCAGCTGGCAACACCATATAGAAT
Organism: Martes martes; assembly: GCF_963455335.1. Classification (NCBI taxonomy): domain Eukaryota; kingdom Metazoa; phylum Chordata; class Mammalia; order Carnivora; family Mustelidae; genus Martes; species Martes martes. The sequence continues at coordinate 14,892,759 of NC_137904.1, read as the reverse complement.
GTTCTTTGGCGCTGCCTGCAACTGATAAGGGATGGGAGTCAGAGGACAAATACCCCAGGTTCCTCTTCTCTAGATGAGAAAGTTCTGAGGTGAGCTCTTCATCGTGATTCCTTAGAAGGTCCCCAGCAAAACTGAGATCCGGTATTGCCCTCATTTCCCACACAATTTTTGTCTCACTTTCCCTACTTCCTACCATCTGTCTTGTCGCCCAAGTAAACGATGTGCGTCAAAGGTCTCCTCTCAGATTCTGCTCTTGGGGAAACCCCGACCAAAACATGTGGTTTGGTGGCATGTTTATCGTGTTACGTTCTCTTGCCTTGTACAGAAGTCCGCGGACCTAAGTGCTATTTCAAGGCATTTTGCAGTCTGATGAGGAATTCAACCTGAGCTCTCTTAGGGTCTGTTTTTGTTAGCGTTTCCAAATATCTGTTTTCTGTTTCCACATTATGGAACTGGATATTTGGCGGTTACGTTTATCTTAGCTTTTTATTGTTACTGTTATATTATCCATATCCTTAGTAATTATTTTTGTTCCGTTTAATATGTCTTGAACTGAGGGAGGTAAATTAAAATCTTTTACTTAAATGTGTTTTTTCTGTTCATTCCTAGTAGGTTTGGCTTTGTGATTTTTTAAAAAGATTTTACTGATTTATTTGAGAGAGTGAGAGAGAGAGTGTGTGAGAGAGAGCACCAGCGGGGGCCAGTGAGGGGAAGGGGCAGAAGGAGGGAGAGGCAGACCCCCCGATGAGGAGGGAGCCTGATCAGGGACTTGATTCTAGGACCCTGGGATCATGACCTGAGCTGAAAGTCAGATGGTTAACAGAGTCACCCAGGCACCCCACCTTTATGATTTTAATGCTCTTTTTGATGCATAGTTATTAATTATTGGAAGAGCTTACTGTGGAGTTATTCTTTGTAAATATGAAGCAGCCTCCTTTGTCTTGTCCAATATTTTTTTTTGTCCTTGAGTCAGACTTGCTTGATTTGGAAATTATTTTGTATATATTGCTTAATAACAGTTGTTCATTTTTAATTTTCAACCTTTCTTTCCTTTTTTTAAGATTTTATTTATTGACAGACAGAGATCACAAGCAGGCAGAGAGGCAGGCACAGAGAGAGGGGGGAAGCAGGCTCCCTGCTGAGCAGAGAGCCCGATGTGGGGCTCGATCCCAGGACACTGGGATCAAGACCTGAGCTGAAAGCAGAGGCTTTAAACCACTGAGCTACCCAGGCGCCCCGCTTTTTTTTTTTCCTTTTTTCTTTCTTTTTTTTTTTTTTTTAAAGAGAGAGAAAGCATGTGTGCACGCTAGTGGTGGGTGGGTGGAGGGGCGGAGAGACTCCTAAGCAGGCTCGGCACCCAACATGGAACCCCACGGAGAGCTCCATCCCACCATGGTGAGATCATGACCTGAGCTGAAATCTAAAGTGGGAGGCTTAATTGACTGAGCCACCCAGGCACCCTTATTTTCAGTTATTTTTAATCACTCTGTTTTAGGTCTGACCCTTGTATACAGTGGTGTATATAATTGTATTTTGCTCTTTGCTGTACTCTGAGTCTTTTTCTTGAGAGGGACTGTTTATTTATATTTATTTATATGATATGCATATTTGGTTTTATTTATTGTATTATATCTATTTTTATTTCTGCTGTTTCTTTTGTTTAATTGGGGCATTCTTTTGTTTACTTGGAATCAAAATATTTTTCCCTTCAAAAACTGCTTTCTTAATTACAAATCTGGATAACTTACCCCCATCTCTCTTATATTTTAACTACAGAATATTTATCACTTAAAGCTATGCTGTACATAAGTTATGAAGGAGCAAACATTCATATACACTCTCATAAACATATAGATGTCACCAATGTGGTTAGAGCAGATTTTACAGAAGATCTTTGTTTTTAATTCATTTCGCTTAATTTAATTTCAAACTTCCCTCTTCAGTTTTACAGAAAGAGGGCCACAATTCACACAATGAAACTTGTTGCAAGTGAACAATATTTTGGGATACAAGGGAGATCTCTACAGGTTTCTCTGTAGCCCTAACTTAAGGGTTGGGCAGCCTAAACAATTTCTCTCATTAACCGAAAGCCTTGGTTCGGGCATGTCCGAAGACCTCAAACTGACCGTTGATCCATGCCAAGCAGTGGACGTTTTGGTGGAGAGAAAGCTCAGGGGCCCATTTGTAGCATAACTGATACATTCTAGGGACCTGGCAGCCAAGGAGGTGTAAGGTGGGGTAGGTAATGTAGTTAATGGGGGTTTTCAGGGCACACATGCAGAGCGGAGGGAGAGAGACAGAAGGAGAGAGACGGGGAACTCCTTGGGGGAGTTTTTTCTCTTTTTAAACCTTTTCTTGCTTTTAACATTTTTTGCATGTGTTTATGAAGGTATCATGTGATCATTCAAATCCATTTCTCTATTGCTCTTCTACGGCTTGTTTCTAGAACCTAACTTTACATTATATATTTAATTCATTACTTCTTTAGAGAGTAGCATTTGATGCCTGTGACGACAGGGATCATAGGTTGTGACGTCATCCTGCCTTTCATTTCCCCTAGTACCCAAACCAATACTGGATTGTGCTCTCATCACCTGTATCTGCCGATTGGCTATCGGCAGTTTCGCTTTCTTCGGTGTGGGTTCCCCTCCCCGCGAAGCAGAGGCTCCTCCTCCCGACGAATCTGCGGATAGTCAATTAGAGCCTAACGCTGCCTAACGCTACGTCAGCTACGTCAGAACGCCTGCGTCATTCGCCTGACGCCATCTCACGAGGAAGGCGTCCTCCGGCGACCTCATGAGAAGCGGGGTGAGTACAATCCAGTGAGATATTTTCAGAGAGACCACAGGCATGTGACTTTAATTTATTACAGCCTGTTGTTTTTGAGTGTTCTGTTTTATTATTGCTGTTGGTGTTCTCTTACTGTGCCTGACTTACACGTCAGAGTTCATCACAGGTGTGAATGGGGGTGGGGGAAGGACCTAGTCTCTGCAGGGCTGGGTGGTAGCTGCGGTTTCAGGCGTCCACTGGGCGGTGTTGAACGTATTCCCACGGGTGAGCGGGCAGTGCTGTGTTATTTTTCTTAGTTCTTCCAAAAGTTATCTATATAACTTAAATAAGATCATTAAACCTTTTTTAAAAATTAAAAAAAGAAAGATTTTATGTATGTATTTGAGAGGGAGAGGGAGAGCGCGAGCACAAGCAGGGGGAGCAGCGGAGGGAGAAGCAGGCTCAAGCCTGAGCAGGGGGCCCAATGGGGGGCTCCATCCCAGGACCCTGGGATCATGACCCCAGCTGAGGGCTGATGCTTAACTGAGTCATCCAGGCGCCCCTAAAACTTTTAACTGTAATTCCAGTTAGTGCACGTAGGGTGTTACCTAACTTTCAGGAGTAGAATATAGTGACTCAGCACTTTTCGTGCATCAGCTGGGGCGCATCGAAACGTCTTAAACTTACTCATTTTTATCAGCTGTAGTTGGTGGAGCCCCTCCTGACTGCTCTGTCCCAGTATTTGGCATTTATTAAACAAATGCTGACTTGTATTTCTCCTTTCCAGGGACCATTCACACTCTTGGCCTTGCGTGGTTCTTTCCTCGATTAGAATACCACATTGTATTTTTCTTTCCCGTCCAATTTATTTGTTACAGATTGTTTTCCTGATTTGTTATTATTAATTATTAATTTTTGGTAATGCTTGTTATCCAGAAGTCTCAGTATTTTTTTTTTAAAGATTTTATTTATTTGACAGAGATCTCAAGTAGGCGGAGAGGCAGGCAGAGAGAGAGGAGGAAGCAGGCTCCCTGCTGAGCAGAGAGCCCGACGTGGGGCTCCATCTCAGGACCCTGACATCACGACCTGAGCTGAAGGCAGAGGCTTTAACCCACTGAGCCACCCAGGCGCCCGAGGAATCTCAATATTTTTGTCACGCAGTCATATTTATTAATTTCTTCCAAAGTTTCTTCTTTTAATTTTGTGCTTAGTTGTCCCGCAGCTTGAGAGCAGATGAATACTCTGATATTTTTTCTGGTTGTTTGAAGGTTTCCATATGACTCTACCACTTGCAGAATTTCTTTAAGGTTACTTTTTGCCTTTAGAACTCCAGATATTCTACTGTTCTGTTATTTGAAAAATTATTCCTTGGTGGTAGCTCTGATGGGCGTGTGGAGTGATCTATCTTTGAAATTCATTTTATATTTCCCAAAATATCTGTGACTAAGTAATTCAATTTCTGCACTAGTAAAAAGAAAGAACCACGTGGTTAGGATAAAACTGTGTGACAAATTTTATAGATCAGACTTGCTTCATCTAGTGAAATTTTAAAGTCTCCTGGTGAAAACCTGAAACACAGATTATATTGGACGTTAACCCCAAAATGATTTTCAGCATTTGCTGTGAAGAGAGAATGAAAATAAACCAGAGCCCAAATTAACTCAACAACCTTCGCAGATGGTTTTAAGCTAATTAAATATTTTTCTTGAAAACTGAACTAAAGCTAAGAAGGTAACTAATAATTATACTCCTAGATCTTCTTACTATAACTTTAATCAGCATTTGGTTTTAGTGATAAGAGATGGGACTCAAATGACTCTTTTTTGAACCAAATATTTTCACCAAAAGAGTGTTCCATTCAGTGTTGCTACTCATTATCACAAAATGGCCATAGTTTAAAATATCTTTCAAAATTTTCTTGTTAAACTGCCTTAAGGGCTGGCAATACATTCCTTTTGCTGCCCTCAGGATACTTGAGGGAGGATATACATTCTGGCAACAGTTTAAAGAAATTTGGACTAAAGTTTGGGGACTGTGTTTGGTAGGTCTGCCTGATTAATAAGAAATAAGACTATAGGGTGCCTGGATGGCTCATTGGGTTGGGTGTCTGACTTGATCTCAGCTCAGGTCACAATCTCAGGGTGGTGAGTTCAAGCCACGTGTTGGGCTCCACACTGGGCGTGGGGCCTACTTAAAAAAAATAATGAGACTGTATCGTTTTGTCACTTAAAATATTGTGGTCAGCTTCAAGTAACATAAAAATCCACTTACAGAGACTAAAGGAAACGGATTCCTTTTTTCCTGACATATTAAGAAGTTTCAGGCTGCTGGCATGGCTTTCAGCTGCTCCATGATGTCAGGGCTGGTATTGGCTGCAGTGTTTTTGTTGGTCTTTCCCTTAGGGACTGCTGCCCCAGGGTCACAGGATGGCTGGGGTATCTTCAGGCGTCACTCCTATGTTCAAGGCCAGAAGAAAGCACAAGAGCAGGGAGCTAAGTCAGTATGTTCCTTGTTTAACAGGAAAACGGATGATTGCTCTAGTGTCGCTGGTCAGAACGAAGTCACACTGCCATCCCGTCTGCAGGAATGCTAGGAAAGCAGGGGATAGGCTTGAATCAGATCGTTTGTGATCCATTACAGCCTGGATAGGAGCACATTACTTTCCATAACAAAGTAGGGGTTCTGGTGACAGGGATGAAATGCGAATGGGGCAGGCCACCAGCTGTGTCTGCAGCAAATATGAATGGTGGTAGGTTGGCTATGCAGATAGTTCTTTTTTTTTTTTTTAAAGATTTTATTTATTTATTTGACAGGCAGAGATCACAAGTAGGCAGAAAGGCAGGCAGAGAAGGTGGGAGGGAAAGCAGGTTCCCCGCTGAGCAGAGAGCCCCATGCGGGGCTCGATCCCAGGACCCTGAGATCACAACCTGAGCGGAAGGCAGAGGCTTCAACCCACTGAGCCACCCAGGCGCCCCTATGCAGATAGTTCTGAAAAAGAATTGCAAAGTAAACAGGGGGAACCTTTTTAGAATAGTCGAAGAATGCATTGATTTGGTCATACGTACTCTGGCACTTTGTTAAGAAATAGTAGTTGTGCCTTTGTTCACACTTTCCAGGTTATAGCTAGTATTTTGGTCGTCTTTCTTACTAAATTGCATTTTTCCTTAAGATAAAGATGATATTTGCTTGCTCTTTTTTTCGGCCACTGTGTATTTAGAATTCCATGTGGAATTCTTTGTGGAAACTAAAGACGTGCCTGTTTCGTGATTAAATGGCAATCAATCGATTTCCTGTTTATGAAGTACCTCCAGGACAACATACTATACTTGGGGTCTTACACCTTCGTGGACACCTACTCATGTGGCATGATTGCTAGGGTAATCATCCCCAATTCTAGGATGTGCCAGGATGTTCTTAGCAATAGGGTTTGGCTAAAAGGGTCTCTGGCCGGTACTGGGGGGTGAAGGAAGGGCCTCTGGGTCAGTCACAAAACTTTGCAGTTACAAAAATCTCAGTGATGCTCAAAGGCTAACTTTATTCGTGTTTTTGAATGCAAAACATAGTGTTTAGAGCCCTTTCACTTTATTGGAATAAGTTGATGTTCATCCTGCCTTTGACGTATGTTTGCATGGTGTTGTGCTTCTGAGTGGGGGTAACCCAGGGATGGAAGCAAAGATGTGTACAAATGTGTATATACTTACAGCCAGAAAAGTGATGTTCAAGGCTGGGGAGCGTGACTGTGTGTAGAAGAAGTTCTTGAGTTCGGCTAATTACTGAGAACAGAAGCTAGGTGACTAGAGAGTAGATACGGGAGCATGACTTACTTGTGCCAGAGACCCTCCCTTGGCAACAGTGAAGGGAACAAAAGGAATGGAAGGATCCCATGCCATAAGCATTCAGAGAGAAGGTGACCGACTCGGGATTCTTTTCTTGCAAAGGATAAATAACAGCCTACTTAACAAAAAAGCGAATCCACTGACTCACATAGTTGGTAAGGCTGGGGTTCAGCTGGATGCAGGGGTGCCAGCGTTGCCAGCAGAACCAGAATCTCTTCATCTCCTACGTGGGTCTGTCTTCCTGGTTGTATTGGTTGTCATTTTGTGGGCACCAGAGAGCTGTCTTAGATCCTCTTATCACAGGGAGGAGAAGAAAGGGCCCTGTGTCCCATGTGTCCCTGCTCTGGGTCATCTCAGCATGTCCATGACTACATGCTCCTGCCCTGCACATAGACCAGCTGGTCTCAGAGTGTGGCCCTTGGACCACCAGAATCGGTATCACCTGGGAACTTGGACAAAAGGAGATGCTTGGGCCCCACCCCACACCACAAAATGGGAAAATCTAGGGATGGGACCCTGTGTGTGATTTCACAAACCCTCTGGGAATTTCTGGTGCGGATTAAAGTTGGAGGACTGTTGGCTTCGGGAAACTGACTCCTTACTGGAGAAGGAGGCCTCGTTTGAGGGAGAATATATTTTCACAGCAATAAGGGCAGTTTAGCCAAAGGTCAAGTTAGATGAACTTCTAGAATCTATCAAATGCCAGAAAAATAGAAGAAAAATAACTGTAAGAGAGATTGCTGTGTGCTGTCTGAACATGACTATTTTGACCCTGAAAAAATGCAAATGCATTTTTGTTCCCTTAGCACACACTCTGCAGTCCAGTAATAATGCATTGTAAACAGACCATATTAAAACAAACAGTTCTCTCTCAATCTTTTTTTTTTTCAATATTTTCTCTAAATAGTTATTTGGTAATACACATTTTTCTGTTTTGTAGAGTCCCTAAATAGCAGAGGTCTCCATTCGGAGGAGCCAACTCATGCCTCCTAGTGCCAGAACGTTCGTGGAGTTTTTGTTTTACTAAATAAAGAGCTGGAGCTAAAGTCAGCCCTGTGGTGGTACTGGGCCCTCGACCCAGTAGGAAAAATAAGGAACTAACAGTTCCCTTCCCCTTCTCAAACTGGAGCTGGTCATGGACCAAACGGCGCCAAGGGGGAGTCACATAACTCTGGTTTTCTGCCTTTCCTTGGGGCCATTTATCTTCACAATGTCCTTATCGATGCATTTGGTCACAACATTGGACCCACGCTTTTAAAATGGGGCGATGTATTGGTTCTCACTGCAGACCCCAATAAAATCCTCTGACATCAAATGCTTGTCAGTGTAAGGCTTGCCTGGAAGGCTTAACACTGGACAAAGGGCCAGGGGTCACCTTTGACACTAACAACTTTCTGATGCTGATGGTGTTGCTTGGAGTTGGAGTTCTCTCGGCAGCTGCTGTGATTCGTGCTTCAGATTGATCCTTACGGTAGCCTCCTGTCCCTGTTGACCTCTCAGCTTTCTTTGTCTTGGAAGAGGGGCCACAGACTCCCTTACGGCCCCATGGCTTTTGCTTTCTCCGGCTTGTGGACTCATGGTCTTGGAAACAAGGGACTTTGGCAGTGGATCATTTATTTATTGGTTTCCTCTAAGGCAGGCTGTGTTTAAATGCCGGGTGCCACTGAGGGTCCCAGTCGTGGAGAGGGAGCCTTCCCTCCTGGATGGTTTGGAGGGCCCATGTTACCAACCCCTGCCTCAAAGCGCCTCTGAGGGGACATTCTCTGCCGTTGGAACTCTCCCAACTCCTCCACTCCTGCCAGCCAGAAGCAGTACTCCGCGGGACTTAGTCCAGCGTTTAGCACACGGGCTCAGGAGACAGACTGTAGATACTCAGATCTCTGCCAGGTTGTCCGTTGGCTGCACTCCTTGGGCAGGTAACTTAACCTCTCTGGTCCCCCTTGTAAAATGAGGATTATAATAACACAAGGATTGGTGGTGAGTGTAAAAAAGAATGAATAGACATAAGCTGCTTAGCCTCATGCCTGGTGCATGCTGAGCCCTCAGTATAAGCGTTAGTTCTTGTCTGGACTTCTCAGTGCGCTTGCCTCGCTTTGCCTCACATCCTGAGTTAGAAATAGGAGTCACACTCCCCTGCTGGATGGAAAGGGTCATCTCAAGGGCAGGGGCTATATCTCCTCATCCTTTAGAATCATCCTTTAGTAGCTAAACCTCACTGTGGTATCTTGAGCTTAAGAGTTGCTCAAGAAATGTGTTTTGAGTTAAATTGAAGCCCCTTGTCCTTACCCTGAGCATATTTGGCAAGTTCCAGAAAAACAGGCCTCCCTGCTCCTTTCTTTCACGTAAAAGTGAAGTTCTCCAACTTAATCTGTGGATAGATCCCTGCCAGCATTCTGATTCTCTAGATTCCTTTTGCAAAATCGTTCTCACCACCAGTGAGCTGCCGGCTGCTCCAGTCTTCTCCCCTTCTCCTCTGGTCTTCTTCGGGTCCCCCAGCCAAGGCTGCATGCATGAATCCCACCCCAATAAAAAATGAAAGGCCAACCAGTCCCTTATCTGGGTCATCTGATAAGATGCCCCCCCCCCATCCCTGCCCATTATCCCCAGGGCTGGTGACTCTTTCACCTAAAGGTGGCTTGTCAGGCCCTCAAGGAAACAGTGCCAGGTTGGACGAAGAACTTTTGAGTTCTTCATGTCCTGCTGTGTAAGCGGTACGGTCACCTTCTTCTGTCTCTTTTTATGACCCTCTGACCCCATCCATGCTTTGGAACTCACTTTCTCATACAGGAGCCAGAGAACAAGTGAGAGAATGAAGAAAGTACCTGACTGCTCCCTGCTGCCCAAGATGTCTCAGCTCCTGTGTGATTGTGGCCCAGGTCGCTGGCAGTGATCTTGTGGGGGTGGGGGTGGGAGGTTGGTGACCAGGGGCCTGACTGCCTGGGCAGGAGAGCAGGAATACTTTAGAGACAGAGCAGTGTACTGGGAGAAGGTAAACAGCTCAGACATCCTGACAGCCACAAGGTGACCGCTTTGATGTGTAAATGCTCACCGCTTTCCCTGCTGTGGGTCTGAGGAACAGCAGACTAGGCCTGAGCAGTGGGAGGTGCTTTAGGTTCCCGGGGGCTGCTCTCATAAGAGCCACCAGCTAGGGGGAGGGGGGTGTTTAAGACAACAACAGTTCCTTTTCTCACAATTCGTGAGGCCAGAACTCCAAAACTGTGAAGTCAGCAGGGCTGTGCTTTCTCCGTGGTTCCAGGGGGAGAATCTTTTCCCTTCTTTGTCTTAGCGTCTGGTGTCGCCTGCAGTCCTTGGCATTTCTTGGCTTTAGACACATCCCTCTTGTCTCTGTCTTCGGGTCGTCTCCCTGCGTCTTCATAAAGTCTGCTTATAAGGACACCAGTCACATTGGATCAGGGGCCCACCATCCTTCAGCATGACCACGTCTTAACTGACATCTGCAACAACGCTGTTTGCAAATAGTGCCTCATTCTGAAATGTTGAGGGTCAGGACTTCCCCACATCTCTTTTGGGGGAAACATAATTCAACCCATTACACAAGGGGAGATGTTTTGATGTAGCTGCATGATAGGTATTTCCATATTTGTTTGGACTGGACTTTTAATATCTGAAAATGAGACTGAGTGGGCTATTCAAGGGGAAGGAAGTGAGATACAGAGCAGGTTTACAGGTATCGATGGAGAAGGCATTAGGTTACTGCAGCCACACCGAATCCAGCCCCCGTCGCAAACTAGATCCATCCATACCCAAGCTTCTGCTTTCAAAGATAAGGAAACCAGGGCCCCAAGAAGCATAGAACCTTCCCACAGCTGGTTTGAAAATCCTCTCTCTGTCGTGATCTTTCGACCACTCTGTTCTCACCTTCATTAGTGGAGAGAAACCCAGCTTTCCAGGTCTCCATTTTTAGCAGGAGCAGGTTTCCAGTCAGAGGTCAAGACTGGTGCAGAAGACAACAACTCATTTGAAACTAAAATCTCTTGGAATTGAGAGGTCCAACAGTAGAGCGAAGTAGAGTCAGATGCGCTTGGGTGAAGGGTTTCAGTAGTTCCCCTGGAGCCAGCCTTTCTCTGTGACTCTGCTTTCCCCACCCAACCTCACTGGCTTCATTTTTAATCGCTGCTACCATTTCTTCCCCAAAGGACCAAACCATTGTCCTGACTTCTGCCACCATTGATTGGTTTTGAAGTTTTATACTAAAATTGGAAGGACACAGAGAAGATTAGCATGGCTTCTGCACAAGGGTGACATGCAAATTCGTGAAGTTCATGTGAACGAAATCATGCCGTATATATTTAATGTCTACTTCTTTTGCCTACATTATGTTAGTAGAAACCGTCTGTTTTGTTACACGTGTTTGCAGTTCATTTGTTTTCAGTGCTGTTTGTCTGGTATGAATGTATCACAACTCATAGCCCATCTGTCTCTTTTGCAATAGATGAAAATTTTCAGTTTTTAACTATTGACTGCCAGAAACTCTGTATATGTTTTTTTGAACATGTATCCTAGGAGGAGAATTGCTAGGTTAGAGGATTTACGTGTTCTCAGTGTTGGGAGAAAATGCAAAACAGTGTTCCTATGTGATTTGTGTAAATTTATCACCCCAGTGGTAGATGGGACTTCGTTTGTTCCAGTGTCAGTTTTTTAAAATGTCCTACTCTAGTGGTGTGTTGTGATTACTTACCATGAAGTAATTTGACTTTCCCTGAAGATGGGTGAATGGCCCTTTTCTATATTTATTGGTCATTTAAATACCCTACTTTGTAAAGAAATTGTTTAAGTCTTATTTATTATTATTATTATTTATTTATTTGAGAGGGGGTTGCACAAGCAGAGGGAGAGGCAGAGAATCCCAAGCTGAGTGCATGGAGTCTCATGACCCATGAGATCATAGCTTGAGCCAAAATCAAGAGTCAGACACTTAACTGCCTGAGCTGCCGAGGCGCCACACCTGTTTAAATCTTTTGGCCATTTTTGGAGGTCATTTATGTTTTTCTTATTGATTTGAAGGTTTTTAAAAAGTACGTATTCTGGATAAATCTTTTATCGGGTGTATGCATACAAATATTTTCTCCTCCTCTCCACATGAGTTTTTACTCTCTTACAGTATTTAGCAGTGAATGGAAATTCTTAATTTTAATGTAATCCAGTTTATCATTGTTTTCTTTTGGAAATCGTGTTTTTGCATCTGGTTTAAGTCATCTAAAGCACTTATGATCCATCTCGAATATATTTTTATGCTTGGTGTGAGATAGAGGTTGATGATGCATTTTTTTTTTTTTCATACTGGTATGTTGACCCATACTGAGGTGTGGACCCAACACCTGGTTAGTGAGAAGATCAGCCTTTCTTCACTGCTGTGAAGTGATACTTTTGTTAAAAATCCTGTTTCTCTCTCTCTCTCTGATGTATATGTCTCTTTCTTTCTCTCTCTCTCTCTCTGTGTAATGTATGCATCTGTATTTCTTCCATTCCATTGTATCATCTATCTTTGTGCCAGTACCATACTGTTTGACTTACTGTAGCTTTATGGTGCACATTGACATCTGATGGTGTAAATCCTCCAACTCTGTTCTTTTTCCTCAAGACTTTAACATCAGAATCACCTTGTTCATTACACACACACACTCTCACACACACACACACCTGCTGATATATTGCATATTGGATCTTTAGCTCAGTTTGGAGAGAATATACATATTCAGTATGTAATATTAAACATTTAAGTTCATGAACGTAGTATATCTCACTGTTTTACTACTTAGATTTTTCTCTCAGTGATATTTTGGAATTTTCTGAGTCACTTTTTACATTTTCTATTTGGTTTACTTTTAGGTGTTTGGTATTTTTTTGGTGTTGTAATGTTACCGTACCGTTTAGTTTTTCTCATTTTCATCGCTGATGAATAAACACAGTGTGCTTTTGTATATTGAATTTGTGTCTAGGTATGTTTACTGTTTTTAATGGCATATCTGTAGGTTCTTTTGGATCTCTTATACACACAGTCCTGCTGTCTGCAAATAATATTTCTTTTGTTTTAGTATGCTGGCTAGGATCTTTCAGTAGATCTTTCACTGTTCAGTAGAAATGGTGAGAGGGGACATCATTGTTTTGTTCCTAATATGAAGAGAAAACCTTTAAGTATTTTGTCATTAAGTATTATGTTTGATGTAGATTCTCTTGTAGACACCTTTTGGCTGACTAAGAAAATTATGTTCCATTTCCAGTTTACTGCATTTTATTATGCTCAGTTATTGAGACTTATCACATGGTTTTTCTATATCTTTTTAGTTGATCAAATGATTTCTGAAAATTCCATTGATTGACTTTGAAGTGTTAAACTGACTCATTTAAGAGTCAGAATATGACCAGTTTTGCTGTGGCGTACTATTTTTATATTGTTGAATTTGATTTGCTACCCTTTTGTTTAGAACTTTTGCAGCTTTGCTCATGAGAGATCTTGGCCTGTGATTTCCTTACTTGTAGTTTCCTTGCCAGTTTTTTTGGTAATAAGATTATACTGGCCTCATAAAATCAGTTGGGAAGTGTTCCCTTTTTTGTTCTAGTCCCTGGAAGTTTTGCTTAAAATAGTTAATTTCTTCCTTAAATGTTCAGCGGATCTTGACAGTGAACATCTCAGAGACTGGAGTTTTCTTTGTGGAGAGGTTTTAAATTATGGATTCAATTTCTTTAATAAATATAGGATTATTTACATTTTCTATTTCTTCTTACGCCAGTGTGTAAATTGTATTTTTCTGGGAATTTGTCTTGGTTGAAATTTCAAATGTGTTTGCACAAAATTGTTCGAAAATATTCTCTTACCATTCTTGATTATTTGTAGGATCTGTAGTGATACACTTATTTGAGGTCCAGTATTGGAAATTTGTACCTTCTCTACTTTTGATCCTTGTATTTGCTGTATTGCTTCTTTGTCAGTTGTTTTCGTCTTTTCAAAGGAACAACTTTTGGCTTTCTTGATCTTATTACATTTGTTTTCTATTTCATCCGTTTTTTTGTCCTAGACATATTTTTTTTCTACCTTTCTTGAATTTAATATGCTTTCTATTTCTGTGTCCTTGTTTAAAAAATTCTTTTTATTTTTTAGTAGGCTCCATGCCCAACATGCAGCTCAAATGCATGACCTGAGATCAAGAGTTGCGTGCTTTACCGACTGAGCCAACCAGGCACCCCTACCCCTATCCCTGTGTCCTTGAGATGGTTACATAAGCCACTGGTTTTCAGCCCTTTTCTCTTCTGATATGTGTTTTCAAAGCTATGATTTCCAGCAAGGACTACTCTAGCAGTAGTCTATTCCTGACATGTTGAATCCTCACAATCTTCTACCACAGGTATATCCTAATTCCCATTCCTATTTCTTCTTGATCCCTTAGTTATTTAGAAGAGTATTGCTTAATTTCCAAGCATTTGAGGTATTAATCTGCATCTTGTATATTGATTTCTAACGTGATTCCACTGAACTCAGAGGACATTCTGCATGGCTTCAGGTTTTTGGAATTCACTGGAACTTTCTTTATGGGCTAGCAGATAGCATGCGGGTTAACTTTACAAAGTTCTGTGACAACTGGGAAAGATACGCATTCTGCAGTTGTTGAATTCAGTGTTTTGTATATGTCAGTCAGTCAGGTTTTTCACATTTCCTATATTTTCACTTTTTAAATCTGTTTTATCAGTTGCTGAAAGAAATGTATTTAAATTTCCCATTTTGATTGTGGGCTTGTTATTTTTCCTTTATTTTTTTTTTTTTTTTGTTGTGGTCATAGCAGCATTTTTTACTCCATTTTTTAAAAAAATCAGTTGTTAAATACACACACATATATTTTACTCTTCCTCTTGCTTACTCTTAGTGACAAAAGCATTCTTCCTTTATTTATAAGTGTATGAAGAAATTGTTCTTTCAGTGTTTTCTTCACAAGGTTCCTCCCCTCTTCTATGTTATTTTCATGTATTTTAACTCACACACATTTAAAATTACACAGGGCATTGTTATGTTGTGTTGCATACCAGATATTCATTTAGACTTGCCCACATACATGCTTTTTCTGTTGGTCTTCATTCCCTCCTGCATTCTGGGCTTTCCTCTGAGATTAGTTCCCTTTTGTCCTGAAGAACTCCCTTCAGTATTCCTTTTATTTTATTTATGTATTTATTTATTTTTTAGTATTTTATTTATTTGACAGAGATCACAAGTAGGCAGAGAGGCAGGCAGAGAGGCAGGCGGGGGGGCAGGGGGAAGCAGGTTCCTTGTGGAGCAGAAAGCCCGATGCGGGACTTGATCCCAGGGCCCTGGGATCATGACCTGAGCCGAAGGCAGAGGCTTTAACCCACTGAGCCACCCAGGCGCCCCTTATTTATTTATTTTTTAAAGATTTTATTTATTTATTTGACAGAGAGAGAGATCACAGTAGGCAGGCGGAGAGAGAGGGGGAAGCAGGCTCCCCGCTGAGCAGAGAGCCTGATGTGGGGCTTGATCCCAGGAGCCTGAGATCATGACCTGAGCCGAAGGCAGAGGCTTAACCCACTGAGCCACCCAGGCGACCCCAGTATTCCTTTTAAAAGAGTCCCGTTGATGACAGGTGATTTTAATATTCTTCATCTCGTCTGTGGTTTTTTGGGGGAAGAATATTTTCACAGGGTGATCAGGTGGGGTGACAGTTACTTTCTTTCAGCATTTAAAGGGTGATATTTGCTGGGAAAGGCAGTCTTGTGCATGCATGTTTCAGCCCCCACCAGCTGCGTCAGTGGAGGCCTGCAGCTTGGAATACTTCCCTACCAAGAGATAAAGAGCCCGCACGGCCCGTGCTGGGCTTGTTGCCTTGCGTTGGGCTGTTTGTCCCTGTTTTTGCTCACGGGCTGCTCTTTCACTCTCTGTGAGGCACATGTATCGTGTATGTGCGTATGATATCATATAAAGCCCCCGTGTACATCTCCCCTCAGCAGGAAGGGGACAGAGCTCCGTCCGCTGTGGCATGAGAGGGGCATGTGTAGGCAAAGTGTCCTGTGTCACCTGCTGGGAGAGATGACCTGGCCATGGGGCACTGATGCCCACTACTGAAGCTGATCTTACTGTCTCTGCTCTACGCAAGCAAAGTGTTGTTCCGTCCAGGGCCTGGCAGCGCTGTGTCCTTGGAGACTCTGCTACCAGGATGCAGAAGTGTTGGGAGGCTTCCCTGGGATTGGTAATTGGTACCTGGTACTTTGTTCCCTTGGGATTGGTAAATGGAACAAGGTAATCTGTGCCACAGTAGTCTCTTGTCTTCTGACTACTCTCTTTTCGGTTCAAAACTCATCTGTAAATCTTATTATTGATCCTATTCAGGAAAGGTGTTATCTTTCCCCTCTGTTGTTGGTTGTTGGCAGCTCTGCCTTGATATGCCAAGGTATGATGTCCTTTGTTGTAATTTACTTGGACAGGATAGTCTTTCTTGAAATTGTGGCTTGTTGTCTTTCTTCAGTTTTCAGAAATTTCCTTTAATCACTTTCTAAATAAAGTTGCAGATCCATTTCTTTCCTCTTTCTTTCTGGGATTTTGGTTACACATGTAGACTTTTTACCATGACCCACATGTCTCTCATATTCTTTTCTGTACTTTTTATTGCCTTTTCTTGTTGTGTCTCGAGGGGGGAGCACA
Source organism: Martes martes (assembly GCF_963455335.1). Classification (NCBI taxonomy): domain Eukaryota; kingdom Metazoa; phylum Chordata; class Mammalia; order Carnivora; family Mustelidae; genus Martes; species Martes martes. The sequence goes on along the minus strand of NC_137904.1, from coordinate 14,876,490 downwards.
GCTGTGTTTTTCCTTCAGCTGTGCTTCGCCTGCTGTGTTAAACCGACTTACTGAGTTAATGATTTCAGGTTTGATTTTTATAATTCTAGAGTTTACATTTGATTGTTTTCTCACAGATTTCAATTTTCTACTGAAGTACATCAACTTTCGTATGTTTTACTGAACATATTAATGTTAGTTATTTTAGAAGCCATAGCTGATAATTCTGAGGTATTATGTGACTCCGTTTCTGTTATCCTTTTTCCTTCTTGGTCTTTGTCCTTGAGTCCTGTGTCCTCTCATTTATGTTATTTTTTGACTGATTGGTAGATACTTCATATGAAAAATTACATAAGATCTTTGCCCTTTTCCCCAGCCGATTAGCTTCTTAGCTTTTCGTCCCAGTGATGCTTATAAAGTAGGTAATATCTTGAGTCCTTTTTCTCCCTGTGATTTTGGCTCATCACTTTGGTAGCTCTTGGAATCCTTTAAACAGATTTCATTCCCCCCCACTCCCAAATCTAGTAATTCTAGTTGTTATCAGGGGCAGATAAAAGGGAACTTGTCCTAGTCAGAAGCAGAAATCTTTATAAAAGTTTTCATCTTTGAGTTATCAGACCCTTTTTTGGTGGACATTTTAGGCTTCTAGAACCATGAGCCTTGTGCAGTCATCTCCACTTCCTTGTTCTAGAAGCCCCTGGAGGTTACATCTGATAGATAAGAGTATGCTTGTTCCCCTGTCTTATGCAGTTCATCAGCCATCTTTTAGGGGGTCATGGGGATAATTTCAAAAATACTCCTCTTGGAAATTTCTCCCAACTTTGAGTCTTTAAAGAATGTGGTTTTCAGTCTTCCACAACAGGAAAGGAATTATTTATATTTACCAAATTTCTCTGTAGTTTTAAAAATTTTATATTATATGTGTGACTCTTGTGGGTTCTACTAATAGAGACAAGTGGCCACTCTCATAATACTCTGTGAGGCAGGAAATAACAGGTTGACAGAAAAGTTCTGTCACATAGATTTCTGTAGAACTGTGGAAAGAGAGCAGGTGTTTCTGAAACTGGTCTTTTGACTCTGTCATGTCCTACTTAGGCTTGATTTTGAGTTTGGGTTTATTTGTGCAAATATATTGAATTCCATATCTTTTTTATGTCTCTGTAAAAATGGATTCTTATTGTATAGGATCATAATCATTAATTGGATAGGTTAGAAAAAACAAGAGCATTTCCAGGGGCAGTGCACAGCCCACCATTCTGGTGACTAAGCGGGGGGTGCTGGTCTTGTGAGGGGTGAGGGTTAGGGTTGAGTTCCCTAAATAGTGATTAACTTTAGAGAATTAGTTTTAAATTATTAGAACATTGTTTCCTTAAGTATTTCATAGATTCTACTTTTATGATTGACATGATTTTTAGGTTAAATGTCAAGGGTATGTGAGGTGGTGTGCCAGGGCAGGGAAGGGCTCCTGGATTCGACAACAGAGTTAAACAGCCAAGTTTATTTACTGGGTTACTTCTCAGGGAAATTTATGTGTTTAAAATATGCATTGTGATTCTCCAGGATATGAAAGGGAGAAATAAGAATGCAGCATTTCTTAAGTGAATCTAAACTCTGTCTGGCCTTGACTTTCTTATTGCTTCAAAGGAACTTCACACACTTTTAAAAAAAACAAGGCGTAGGTTTGGTGGTGATGCTGGCATTGGGAGGGAGGGAGTGTTGAACAAGACAGCCCCAGATGAGATGATAAATTTCTCTTCTTTCCATTCCTTATATTCATTGTTTTCATATTAAGCAATGTTTCTTGTTTGTGTAGGGGTCTTTTTTGGAACTAACTTTAAGCCCTTGGCAGGAAAGTTTCTATAGAAACTAAGCAACCAGCCAAACAAAATGCTCAAAGCCCTGCCCTTCCCTTGGAAGTCAAGTATAGGTGATGGGAAGGAGGCAGCACTGGCAGCTGCTCCTCCAGGGAAATCCCTTTGCTTGACCCTAGATACCTCTCCTATCTTTCATTTACCTCACAGCTTGGCTTCCCAGGGGTGACCGGCAGGTGGGGATGTGCAATGATCTTGAGATACCCAGAGTCCCCAAAATCCTTCCTGTAGAGGCTGCATTCCAAGGGCAGTTAATACCAAATTATAACCTCATGCCCATTCTCTTAGTCGAGAGAAGCCATAAGGGGGAAAAGAGGTTGTGAAGAGTCAGGCTGGGGGCGAGGGAGATGGTGGTTAGTTGTGTAATTAATAAATCTCCTATAAAGTACAGTTTGATTAGGTCCCCTCTTTCTCATGAAACCACAACATCTATGAGTTACTAAATGTCTGTTACTGGCATGGGGTGTGTGTGTGTGTGTGTGTGTGTGTATGTGTGTATTGGGAGGCTGGGGGAGGTAAGACCCCATATATAGTTCCTAGGTCCTGCACCAGTAGTAACTCCTTGTGTGTACTGGGAGGGGGAGGAGGTCAGAGGGAATCTTGTATCCAATTTGGCAATAATAATGTAGCCACTTATTTAAGATAATGGGAAGAAAGGAAATTTTGGAGTGTGGGGAAGAAAAATCATAGCTAGTGACAGATAGTAAATCCCATTGCACCAAACCCCACCCTAGCACTCTAGTCTGCTTTCCCTGTCACTCTGAGCAGAGCTACTCCAGTTAACTTTGGTGGTGATGGTGGGGGTGGGGGCCAGGCTGTTATTTGCCTTGACTCTTCCAAAGAAATTTCATAAATAGTTTGCTCAGTATGTCAGTCGTGCATCTGGGAAGCATAATGCGTTCTTGGCACCACAGTGCCCTGTGACGTTCATCCATTGCCTCTTGGAGAAAAAGAAGTGGGGGGATGCCATCTATTTAGAATAGTGGATATTTTGGTGTCTGTTATTTAGAAAGTTGTGATTGGGAACTCTCTTCAAGCTGAGATTATTTTTGTCCCCAAATAATCAAAGCCAGTTGCCTTTCAGGAGGTCGCAGGGTGGTGGCTGGTACACTTGGGTAGAACCAATTGCTGTCATGCGAATCACATCACCACGTTAGAGGAGAAGGGGTTTGGACAATGAAAATTGTCCCAGAGAGGTTTGGCCTTCTGGTTCTGATAATGTATATGGCAATGCTGGGGATGCAAATATACCTTCTCTGGGATAAACAAAGCTTCTTTGACGATGTTTTGGTTGATTTTGGGGAAGGGAGATGACAAATTAAAAGGGGTAAGTTGTAGTCCATGGAACCTAGGTTCTAATTACTTTTTCTCCCCTACCACTGAGTGCTTGTGTGATTTCTGCAAGACTTTACCCCTCTTTATGATAGAGTTACTTTTTTCTTCATCCAAGACATGGGAAGGAGAGTATCTACTCCAAAAACTGTGAAGATCAACTTTAAAGAGTAAAAAACCCCCAGGACCCTGAATTTCTTCTTTCCTCTTCCTTTTGTTGCTTACCATTGCTTTTGCACTCAACCTAATTATCATCATCATGACCATTACCTCGTAAGCCATCTTAATTGACACTGGTATTAACTCTTACACCTTCACTCTGTCATTCATCCCACATGCGATCAACCATCGCCCTGAAGCAAGTCCCTGATGGTGATAGGACTCCAGTCATCCACCTTCCTCTGGATGATCAGTGTCTTTGCTGCCCACATCCGAGGTCTTTACCATCACATCCAGCCTCTTCGTTTCTGTGCTTCCGTGATGCTGAGCTTTCCTTGTTTGCCGTGTGTGCTCTTGGAGTCCTTCTTTCTGCACTTTTGCTCCTGGTCTCCCTGTTGTCAGAAGTGCTTTCCCCTCCATCCCTTTGTGTAGAAGTGCAACCAAACCTTTACAGTGTAGCTGACATGCTCCCTGCTTCCCCCAGAGACATTGTCTTTCTCTTCTAGCTTCCAGCAGCGCTTAGCCTGTTCCTTCTCCATATCACATCACATTTTTTCTTATGGTAGAGTCTAAAATATGTACTTGATCTTCTTTACCGAGTTAGATCCTCCTTGAGGGCACGGGTCACTTGGCCGACCCTTGCGATGTGCTGTGTCTAGCACGGTGCAGTGCCGACTGGTGACTGGGACGTTTCCATCTTGACTTTCTCCCACACTTGTTTCCTGGGGAGAATTACATTAATTACTTTGTATTACTCTATTACTTTGTAAAGGATGTCATGGGCTCTGCATTGTTCTTAGCAAAAAATATCCTGCTGAGGACAGTTTTCCTGTATATGGATGGCAGAAATCCAACCAACCAGCTGCAGGATGTGTCTTAAGAGTCCCTTTGATGCGGAGCAGGAGGAGGACAGTTCTCTGGCTGCTGCCCACATGTCCCATCCCATTCCTCTGGTCCTCACCCATCTGCTGGGCTTTCCAAAGAGCTGTCTGTCATTTCCCTCTGATCACATCCTCCTCATCGGGCGGTGCAACAGGCAGTATAACCAGCCCACGTGTGACAGGGGAAAAAGGCCACAGAAAAGCTTAAATGATTTGTGTGGAGTTGCGTGGCTCGTTGCTGGTAATGTCAGGGAAGGGTCTAAACACTCCTTAGTTTTTGTTCCATGGATTTCTCCTAGACCAGCCAGTGATTTCCAGGCTTCTGTCATTTATTTTTGTATTGTGTCATTTAATATTATTATTATTATTTTTTACTACATCTGTGTGATACTCCCTCTTTGGCTTGCTGATGCCTTTAGGAGGATAAGTGGAACATTAGAGAAGAATTCAGAGTAGGGTACAGTTAGTGATGGCTGTCTCTCCTCAGAACAGTCAGAACTGCAGACTCAAGCCTGACCCCTTCTTTGCCCCTTCACCCTGCTTGGACACAGAGTAGGCAGGGTGGGGGAGGGGGTATGCAGAGCAGCATGAAGGGAAGGGGGAGGGAGGGCCAGTCATGGTGCTGGTGGCTTCATCACTATACTCGGCTGCATTACGTGTCTTGCTCATCATCACAGTGTCAAAAACCACACCATCTGGAGAAATACCCTAGATTTCTCTAACAGTTGAGTACGTGGGAAAGATTACAGCTGAGAGGCATGACAGACCTGTGAGCAAATGGCCAGTTGTTATGGTTACTGCATAATCCTTGTTTACTTTCTCGGCTTTAGAAAGATAATAAGAATAACTACCTTGCGAGATTTCCAAAAGAAGAAAAAAAAGTCTTCTCACGAGATCCATCACTTTTTCCATTCAACTGCGTTGATTTCCAAGGAAGCTGAAATTCCCTGCCATAATGGAAAACCAGTATCACTTGGCCATAAATAGAAGGTTGCCCTTAAGACAAGTATGGTACTTGTCAAGTATTGGTACGAAACTATGTCTTTCGATTCTGGGCTACAGAGTAGCAAAGGCCAGTGAGCACCCGTGAGTGAGCAGAAGCAGAAACTGTGGGGAATCAGAAGCCCTGAGTGAGTGGAAACCAAGGCGAACTGAGAGCACATGATGAGGCAGTTGGCATATGGCACCAGGGTTGGTAGGAGCCGATTTCCACAGGAAGGGAGCCACCTCGATGGCAGGACAGACAGGATAGGGTAACCAGTCCCTAAAGCTCTCTGGGTCGAGAAGCCTCTTCCAGTGCTCAGATTGCCTTTCACTTTCCAAGAGGTCTAGCCTTAATGAGCTGTCTGGGTTCTTGAGAAATTTTTTATCTCTTTATTTCTATTTTTGTACTTAGGCTAATAGGCTATTGCTGGAGGCAGTTGGAGAGAATTGCTGTTCTTTCAAAGTACATGAACCTGAGGCGATCGTAAAGATGATTCTGAGGTTAATTGGTAAGTTAATGCAATTCCTGTTAAAGCAGGAAGGATTTTTTTTCTTTTTTCTTGACCTGACAAGTGATTTTAAAGTTTGGCGGGGACCATGAAAGACCAGATAATACAGGAACCAGTGAATGACAGGGCACATACAAACATTGCCAAACTTTAAAATGATTTCTAGGAATACGATAAAACTTGTGTGGAACAGGTACAAGAATGGACAGACCAGAGGAAAAGAATAGCGAGACCAGAATTTGGAATACGGTAATGGTAGTGTTTCACATCTGTAGGAAGAGACAGCTGGACATTTGTCTCTCCACTTCAGAAAATGCAAAGTACAGTTGACCCTTGAACAATTCTTACACGTGGATTTTTTTTTTTAGATAAATACAATACTGTACATGTATTTTCTCTTCCTTATGCTTTTCTTAATAACATTTTTCCTTAGCTTATTTTATGGTAAGAGTATAGTATATAATATGTATAACATACAGAACATGGGTTCATTGACTGACTTTATGTTGTCAGTAAGGCTTGCAGTCAATAGTAAGCTAGGAGTAGTTAAGTTTCTGGGGAGTCCAAAGTTCTGTTTTTGACCATTGGTGCCCCTAACCCCACATTGTTCAAGGGTCAGCTATCATCTGTAGCTCAAACCGCATACCAAACAAACTCCAGAATGATGAAAGTACTAATGTAAAATGAAATCACAAAAGATACAAGTAAAAATATAAGAGAATCTAATCTCGAGGTTGGGCAATTGCCTTCCTGTCCTTGATGCAGGGCCAGCTTTGGTAGGCGTGTGAGCCCGGCAGTCCTATAGACCCCACACTTGATTTAATGCTCTGCTGCCACCATCTTGAAATTCTCAGTGTCTCATTTTCATTTTGCAGTGGGTTTTGCAAATTATGTAACTGGCCCTGCCTATTTGCAGAGGTAGAAAGTAAACGGCCAAAGGTCGATATATAAAGTGAAGTACTTCTCTAGATCTAAAACATCATGCGTCACGTTAAAATGCCATGGCTGAGTTTTGGGAAATGCCTTGGCGATGCCTGTCTCCCCAAAGCCCAGCACCCTTCAGAGAACCACTGGCCGCAAGCTGCTGTAAGCCTTTTCTTGGATCGAAGGGTTGGAAAATTGGGCTATGTGATTTGTTGGACACATGTTTACATGGAGGGCCTGCACAGTCCTACAGATTTCATGACTCCAAGACGTTAACTGACTTCCAAGTTTTATATATTTGAATGTTTAAAAAATAAATTTGGCTCAAAGATAAAAGGGCTGGAAATAATTTCCATGTCTTCATTTGTGTGCTTCAGATACTACTACTGACATTTTATAAATATTCCAAACCTTTCTTCACCTTCTATATGTCAAGATAAAAAAGGACATTTTAGATAATAGTGGGGTCGTGGGTGGTGCCTCCCTCTTGACTGGGGACTGACGACCCCCTGATGATACTGAGTGATGGGCACTGGACCCTGTAGACAGCAGTGTTTTCCAAAGCATCCAGTAAGATTCCTATGAATCTTCGTTCAGTGGTCATACAATTTACTGGTGTCAGGCTTTCTTTCACCCCCAAATCTTCCTGGGCCACAACCTCCCTCTCCTCCAGCCTCCAATCCTGGGATTTACACCCCACCATTCAGCACATACTCCCTCTGCTCCCTGCCCTGACTCTGATTCCTTATCCAGCTTAGTATCCTTCCCTCTCCAGGGCCCCTTCTCTTTTCTGCCTTTATCATGACCCGTGGATGCACATTGGAGATTTTTAACCTTTTTTGGGTAATGGGTCCCTCTGAAAAATCTCATAAAATTGTGGATCCTCTGTAGGTCCATATGCAACATTTGCAGGTTAATACTCTTGAAGCCCACCCATGGATCACAGCTTGGGAGACCCTGCTGTCTGCGCTGTACCTCCTCCGCCGAGTTCCTTCCCTCCTCCAGCCTTAACTGAATCGCTTTTTCTCTGTGACATATACCACTCCCCATAAAGAAGGTCCTCCCTTATAGAAACCCTGGATTGAATGGAGTTCATTTCACTTCTAATTTAATTCCATCGTGGTCACAGAACATACTTGATTGATGTTAATCCTATTAAATTTATCGAGGTTTGTTTTATGAGTTATCGTATATGGTCTGTCCTGGAGAATGTTCCACGTGCTCTTGAGAATATTACGTAGATTACGACTGGCGAGTGGAGTCATCTAGAGGTCTCTGTTAGGTCTAGATGTTTTATAGCGTTCAGTTTGTCGGTGTCTCTGTTGATCTTCTGTCTAGTTGTTCTGTCTGTTATTATAAGGCAGATATTGAAGTCTCCAGTTATTTTTCTTGAATTGTGTATTTATCCCCACAATTCTGTCAGTTTTTGCTTCGAGTATTTTGGGGGGTTCAGTTGTGAGGTGCATATATGCTCCTCATTGTGTCTTTTTGATGGATTAACCCTTTCATCATTGTATAGAATATTCTTTGGTAACATTTTTGTTTGTTTTAAACTCTGTTTTGTTTGATATTAGCTTGGCTCTCTCAGAGTTCCTATTTTCTAGCGGGACACCTTAATTCCTTTCATGCTTTTTAATTTTTATTTATTTTTATTTATGTATTTTTTCCTTTCATGCTTTTTTAAACTATTGTGAGTTATTTTCTTAATGGTTGCTCTGTGGCTCACAGTATACTTCTCAGAATTGACTCCAGATTTACTGTAAATTTCAACAAGATAGAGCAACTTTATTTCTATAAAGCTGTATTTTCTCCTCTCCCTTTTTAGTGTTGTTCTTATCCTACCTATTGTGTCTGTCTTACCATCCCAACAGTATATCATTATGATTGCCACTTACAAAAAATATGTATTTGAAAGAAGAGAGAAAAAGAGCACGAATGTATTTATTGAGTTTATTAACTTTATTTACAATTTCTGCTTCTCTTCATTTTTCCCCCCTATGAATTCCAGTTACTTATTCCATTCCATTCCATTGTTCCCTTCCTGGGGCAGAAGAAAACTGTCTTCTCAAATTTTGCTCCTGACATTTTAAAAACAGTGCTAAACCAAAGCTCCTCAAAGTTCTGGACTCTTTGGAAGTCCCTCATCTATTCAAATGACTCTTTTACTATCCTTGCTGGTGGTGGTCCCCTGAAGTCAGAATCACTTTCCTCAATGAGTTCCTCCCCAGGCTTTGCCTTCTTCTGTGCTATCTTTCTTGGTAACGAACGTCATCATTCCAGGTGTCTGGGCTAACCATTCCTCAATCTGTTCATTTCCCACTTTCTGTGTCCTCTGTGGAAGCCATACTTTGAATTGTACCATTATTTAAAGTTGCTTCCCTGATGAAAATGTAAGCACTCAACATGGGTTTTCTGATCACCACAGTCTCTTCCTACCCACCCCCCCGTTGAGGCCCACTCAGCCTGTTCTTTCTTCTTGTAATTTTCACCCTTCTTCCCTAGTCATCCCCAGTCCTCTAAGTCTGACACACCCTCTCTGGATTGAGGTACTTTCTTTCCATGGTAAGTCAGTGTACAGTGTTCTTCCTGTGGGTGCACTGAATCTCTTTCCCTTGTTACTATAATTTTATTTCTTCTTTACTAATCCCTGAACCTGAGTATCTACAGCTTACTTGTAGCAATCTCTGTGGTGGACATTTGTTGGGTTTTTGATGGCCCAGAACTCCTTCAGTTTACTTTTGTTTGGGTAACTCTCAGACCCATGTGCTCTTACAGTGGAGTTGACTCCATCTCGGCTCTAGAGGTAGACAGTACATTCAGACAAAATGACAGAATCTCAGTCCCCTGGCCACAGTGGTTGGTCTAGGGATGGGTAACAACCAACCAGAGACAATGAGATGCAATGAGAATGGTGCTGAGTCTGTTGGGGGAGAGAGACAAGCTCGAGAATGGAAGCCATCAAGACTCCTCATGTGGGATCTGCAGAAGGCAGAGCCAAGGGAGAGGGAAATACTGAGTCTTACCCTATTGTTTGAGACTCTTGATCAACCCACACTTGAAGCTAGGAGAGTTCCTGGCATTTCTATCACGAGACTCTTAGTGTTCTAGACCCAATTCCGGTATGGAAGGGGCTGTTCATCCCCTCCCCCAATGACAAGCCCCTCTCAGATACCAGCAGGATGTCCAGGAATTCAGTTCTAATACTATCTACCCATCAGATTCCATGAGTTCAGGGTTCAGTCCTATAAGACGCCCCCCACCCAGGCCATTCACAGGCTCCAAGCTATTACCTGTGCTTCTGGCTAAATAATGGAGTTCCCCATGATCTCCTCCTCACATTTGATGAATTTGCTAGAGTGGCTCACAGATCTCAGGCAGACAAATATTATATTTACCAGTTTATTAAATAATATAAATCAATAGCCAGATGAAAGAGACACATAGGGTGAGGTCTACAGCAAAGGAGTTTCTGCCCTCTTGGAGCTTGGGGCGTGGCTTGGTGGCATGTAGGACTGTTCTGGTTCTCCACATTTGGAAATGTTCCAACAGAAGAACCAAAAAGCTATCCTCTTTGATTTTTATGGAGACTTTATTACATAATCATGATTGACTAAGTCATTGGCCATTGAGTGATTTAATCAGACGTTGAGGGTAGGATTAAAAGTTCCCAACCACATGGTTGATCCACCCAGCAACCAGCTCCCACACTGAGGTGGGGTCCAAACACCTTCATTAATAACAAGACACGACTTCACCTTTATGGCTTTGAAATGTTTTCAGGAACTAAAAATGAAGACCAACTATATCTGAGAAATATATTTTTGTCAATTAAAGGTATGGATTTCTTTTAAATCATCATATATCAGAGACCAGTACCATTTATTTATTTATTTATTTGTTTATTGTTCTTTTTGTTTTGACTAGTTTGAATTAGATTTCTGACTTTTGCCACTAAAAGAATGGTTACTGATAAGATCTCCCTTCTTTACAGCTGGACATTTTAGGAAACAACAAAAACACAACATATAGATAAGTTAACAGTCTTTTGGTTCTCATAGTAATCTGAAGTCTTCAGGCAGCCTTTCTCCCCATCATATGCCAGTGGAGATAACAGGCAAAGGACAATCAGACAATTCACAAAAAAACCAGCATAGTACCACTAGCACACAGGAAAAAATTTAACATACTTTTTGATCAAGACATGCAAATAAAACCAAAATACACTGTATTCTTTTTTTTTTTTAAAGATTTTATTTATTTATTTGTCAGAGAGAGAGAGAGAGAGAGTGAGCACTGGCAGACAGAGGCAGAGGGAGAAGCAGGCTCCCGGCTGAGCAAGGAGCCCGATATGGGACTCGATCCTAGGACGCTGGGATCATGACCTGAGCAGAAGGCAGCTGCTTAACCAACTGAGCCACCCAGGCGTCCCAATACACTGTATTCTTGCACATGAAATTGATAAAGTTGTGACCAAATAATTCTCAGTGTTATTGCCGAAAAACATATACTCTTAATAATTCTTCCTGGTATTGTGTATTACTAGAACTCTCCTGGGGGCAATTTGGCAATATAAATTTAAAACCTGGGTATTTTGAATACCCTTTGATCTGGGTATTTCACTTGTAGAAATCATTAAGGTTGTTACTCACAAAGATAAAACTGCATGGTTCTTCTCTGCAGCACTGTATGCAAAAGCAAATCATTTAGAGCAAAAATATCCAAATTATAAGAGGTTTTGGCTTGTAATTAGGAAGTGATTTTGTATGGTGTTTAAATTGGTTAAGAAATGCTACCTTGATGGATTAAATAGTTCTCTAGGGCCAAATTCTTACCTATTTTAATTTACTTGAACTTTTTATTTTTATTAATTTTTATTTATTTATTTTTTTAAAAGATTTTATTTATTTGACAGAGAGAGACACAGTGAGAGAGGGAACACAAGCAGGGGGAGTGGGAGAGGGAGAATCTGGCTTCCCGCCGAGCAGGGATCCCAATGCGGGACTCGATCCCAAGACCCTGGGATCGTGACCTGAGCCAAAGACAGACACTTAACGACTGAGCCCCCCAGGCGCCCCTACTTGAACTTTAAAAAAAGAAGTCTTATTTATTTATGAGAGAGAGAAAACACGGGATGGGAGGGGCAGAGGGAGAGGGAGAAGCAGGCTCCCTGCTGAGCAGTGAGCCCGGTGGAAGGCTCCATCCCAGGACCTGGGATAATGACTTGAGCCTAAGGTAGATGCTTAACCGACTAAGCCACCCAGCTGCCCCGAATTGAACTTTTTTTTGAGTGCCCATTATTTCAGGCCTAAGAGCCAGAGAAACAGTTCCCATCCTTGAGAACCTGCCAGTCCAGTGGAAGAAAACAAGCCCTGATGACGTATGTAAAAATGTTAAATGCTGTAAAGCTAGATAATAGGCAGAGCATGACAGGGGAGGACGAGGCTCATTCACACTGGTAGAACACAAGATGTCTTTATGGAGGAAACGACATTCGAATTTAGCTCTGTAGGATGGCAGGACCCTAAAAGACCATAAGGCTAGTGGTAGGTACATGCCTGCCAATATTTCCCAGTAAAAACTTAAAAGAGGAGAAAGTGTGATAGGAAGCTCCTCACTGTGGCTGAGGCCACCCTCTGGACTTGGCTGTCTGCCCACTACCCTGGCCTCTGGAGAGCACTGGCCTGAACAGCTTGCCTGAGGCCCTAAGTGTGGTTGGCTCAGTGCTGTCATTCCTGGGAGTTCAGCCCTGTGGTCTGGGTGTGCTTTCCATCAGATTTATCTTTGCAGAGAGGCAGGGACTAGGGAGACAGAATAGAAAACTGGGAAAATTCTCTCTGAATTCCTTCAAATGAAAGCCTGCTCAGATCTCCAGGGAGATTATATGCAAAAATCTTGGCTTTGCCTGGGCCTCTGTGAATGCTGCAGGCTCTCTGGTGCAGTAGAAAAGGCCCATCACGGACACATGGAAAAATTTGTATCAGTGCATTGCTTCTCTCATGTTGCCTTACATTTTGGATTAACATCCTTGGCTTGAAGATGGTTGGACCACGTAAAATACCAAGACCGATTACGGGCTTGCAGTGGTCTGGATAAGAGTGAAGTGACTCAGCAAAATCTGGATGAAGAAAACAAAAAGGGATGTGACTCAGCAAGTGCCATCTAGGGATTACTCTGGAGATCCTGAGGAGGGGTGCCTGGGGGGCTCAGTCCCTTAAGCGGCTGCCTTGGGCTCAGGTCCTGATTCCCCGGGTCCTGATCAAGCCCCACGTTGGGCTCCCTGCTCATCAGGGAGCCTGTCTCTCCCTCGCCCTCTGCCCCTCCCCCACTGGTGCGTGTGCGCTCATGTTCTATCTCTCTCTCTCAAATGAATAAATAAAAAAAAAAAAAAAAAAAAGACCCAGAGGAATTCATAGGCATCAGTGCAGCACAGAGCATGATGCCTGTGTTCTTGATCCTAGCAGTTTTGTTGCAATAGCCTTGCAACAGAAGATCACATACAGGACACAATGAGATGTTGGCAGTCCAGCAAATGGCCTTATAAAGTTAAATTTATCTAAGTGAGTAACACACCGTAGTCTAGAATCTGGCCTCAGGATCCTAATGTTGGGAGGACACTAAATGATCTTTGCCTAGGAGCTGATTCACGTTAATAGAACCTTTCGAGATCCATAGAGAAAACTAGAATGGCACCTGTGGTTTTCAGCGATAGATGCGGTACACTAAGATCATCCTCACTTCACTGCTTGCAGTTCCTTTTGCCTAACACACCTCCCCATGCCCCTTCCTGCCCAGAAGTCTTTGCACAGTTAGCTCTTTCTCAGTGTTTCAGTCTCAGCTTGTATTCTCAAGATGCCATTCTGCTGCAGAGAGTGCACCAAAACAGGGTCTAATGGCTCAAACAGTGGAAGATACTGTTGGGCTGATGGAACAAGTGAGGGGCGGTCAAAGAAGTCAGTGGAAACACTGCTCTGTGGAGTCATCCAGAGACTCAGGACAACAGTGATCTTTCTAATTGCAGACATGGTTTTCAGGGTCATTGTGAAACTTGTCATCATTCAGCCAGGAGGAAAGGGAGAAAAGATGAAGGAGCACGTGCAGGATGGAAGAGCAAAGGCTGAAAGTGAGCATGTCACTTGCACCCTTGTTGCATTGCTTAGAATTCACACCTAATTTCAGAGGGAGCTTGGAAATGTATCCAAGCTGTGGTCCAAGGATGTAGATGAAACCCTGATTTTTGTCAGCATTTTGTCAGCATCCTGCCATTGTTGTGTTCTAAGGGGCGCCATTTTTACCTAGACTGTGTTATAAACAGTGCCCTTGGAGTAATGTAACATGGTGACTCTGTTACTCTCTTCCTGGTACATAGAACAGTGAGTAGTGATAGCAGGTCATAGCAGGTGTTTACTGTAATATGGACCAGAAAGTCTCAGATTGCCATGGTTAGCATCTGCTTTCCTTATATGTGGGGTTTCAGGGGAAGCCACATTGTATACTGTGGTTTCTCTGGGTGTGGCCAGTTACTTGAGCCTTTAACGGAAGCAGGATAAGATGGTTACGATGTTTCCATCCTTGTGATGGGTAAATTGTCCCAAAGTCTGGGTGGGTTGGGTCCCTGAGTCAGGGAACCCTTCCAAGTAGATAAGATTGGGGGATATGGGCTGCCAGAATTTTCCACCAGTACCTTTATCTTGTGCTCAACAGCTCAGTCAGGTCATGAGAACTATGTGTTGGGAGACCAGGCAAAAGTCTTGACTCCACAAAGTATGTGTTTTGATCTGGTATACAATAATTAATTAGTTTTTAATTTTAACAGCAAAATGGGTTTGTTTGGCAATAACAGAGAATTGCAATTTGGGACAAGCAACCTACGGCAGAACTGTGTGTAGGCAGGGCCTGGTGTGGGTGATTTCTGTTGTTGGATTCTTAGTTTGATCCATCAAGGGTGGTCTCACCCAGCCCAAGTGAGGCCCACAGTTAGTGATTACATCATACTTTATCAGTCGCAATGCAGGTGCTCGTCAAATATGCCATTTGCTCCTCACAACAATGTTGGAAGATAAGACAACTATCAGGCCCCCCTGGTTTACAGATAAACTCCGAAGAGTGTCACTTGCCTCAGTTCACACAGGAAAGGAACACCACTGAGATCCTATTTTCTTACTTGTATCTTCCACCATCCTCTGCCCTGGCTCCTTAACCACAATGTAAAGACAGGCATCAGTCACCCCTTGTGTTACTAAAACAGCAACAAACAAACTCACCCCTTGTTCCTTCCCCCCCCCCTTAACTTCTACTAACCACCTCAGGATTCCTTGCCTTCTCTTGGTGTCTCAGCTTCTCTAATAGGACATCCTTGTTTTATAAAAATGTAAGAGATGTATGTGATGTAAATAATGTGATATTAGTGTATTGATATAAATGTGCAGACATATATGTATATGAAGTTAAGAAAAATAACACTAAACATTCCGCTTATTCCATTTAAAAAAACAGTGAACAGTGTGATACTGTAATTTATAATAAAAAAATATATATTTGGTCTTGTCCCCATTTCTGGCACAGAGCTTCTAAAACAATTGGAATTTCCTAATTGATGAGAGGTATAAAGGTGCAAGATAGACCAACCACGTGATTAAAGGGTTGGATTTTCTGTCCCATCCTCCACTCCACGCCCAGACCTCCCAATCCTGACCTCCAGGGACAGGGAAAAGGGCTGGAGATTGAATTGATTGCTAATAGCCAGTGATCTAACCAATCGTGTCTATGTAATGAAGACTATAAAAACCTAGAAGAAGGGCTCTGAGAGTTTCTGGGTTGGTGCACATGTGGGGGTTTGGAAACTGGTGGACACAGAAAGCATGGAAGATCCACACCCTTTTCCCGCACCGCCCCTCCCCCGGCTTCCATCTGGCTGTTCCTGAGTTGTATCTTTTTATACTGAATGGGTAATCGAGTAAGTAAAATATTTCTCAGAGTTCTGTGAGCCATTCTTGAAAATTTGTCAAGCCCGAGGAGGAGGAAGAAAGAAAGAAAAGAGGCTTAAATGTTAGAGAGGAGGAATCGGAATTGCCATTGATTTGTAGGTAATTTATAGGAAACCCAAGCAGATAATGGAAAATAGTTACATTTGTGGAAAGTGTCCAGTTAAAAAATAACAATACAAAAATGAGTAGGTTTTGTATAGATCAGCAGTAAACCTTAAACAATTTCATTCTCAGCAGCAAACAAAAAATATTCTAGAATTAAATGTAAGGAAGCAGTGTCCAGGGTAGACACAAAAAAAGACTACAACATGGAAGATTTCATTCCACTGAGAGAGATCACATTTCTGGAAGGAAGGTATGATATCACCGGTCTACCTTCAGTTGACCAGTATGTTTAATGTAATTCTTGGAAGTCTCATATTTTTTAGGGGTTGACAAAATAGCCATAATACTTCAAAAGAGAACAAGTGAACAAAACTGCACTAACAGAAATGAAAATATGTTGCAGATCTAGATAAGTACAAGTGAATGGAAATGGCAATGGGTCAGTTGGAGAAGGTTAGGCGCTTAGTATGTGATTATGTCATAAAAACGTCATAGGTTATCTATGGTGATGGAACAGTTATTAAACAATGATATGATTACTATTTCATATCACAAAACAAGGTAAATTTCACATGGCTTTTAAGTTTCAGTATAAAGAATCCTAAGGATTTATCTCAAGGGAGAAATCCAAGATGTGGACTGAAATTTATCTGAATGGATGATCCATGGAGCATTTTTTAGAACAGTGAAAAACTAGCAGTTAACTCCAGCATTAAGGTGTGGATGAAGAAATCACAGAAAAAAAAATCCATGGAATGGAATAGTATATAGCCATTACGTTATATATATTTATATATGCATTTTTGTATGTATCTATTTTATTATTTTTTAAAGATTTTATCCCTTTTTGAGAGAGAGCATGCACAAATGGGGGGAGGGACAGAGGGAGAAAGAGAAGGACAAGCGGACTCCTACTGAGCAGGGCTTGATCCCAGGACCCTGGGATCATGACCTGAGCTGAAGGCAGATGCTTAACTGGCTGAGCCACCCAGGCGCCCCTGTATCTATTTTATTTTAATTCCAGTTAGTTACTCTACAGTGTTACATTAGTTTCAGGTGCATGATACAGTGCTTTAGAGATTCTGCACCTTACTCAGTGCTCATCATGGTAAGTATGCTCTTCATCCCCGCCCCCCCCTTCCCCCCTGGTAACCATCTGTTTGTTCTTTATAGTTAATGGTCTGGTTTTTGGCTTGTCCCTTTTTTAATTTGTTCATTTGTTTTGTTTCTTAAATTCCACATGTGAGTGAAATTATGTGGTCTTTGTCTTTCTCTGACTGACTTCACTTAGCATTATCCTGTCTAGCTCCATCCATGTTGTTGCAAATGGCAAGATTTCATTTTTTTTTATGGCATAGTAATATTCCATTATAGACACACCACATTTTCTTTATCCGTTAATCTGTCTGTGGATACTTGAGCTGCTTCCATAATGTGGCTGTTGTGGATAATGCTGCAATAAACATAGGGATACATGTATCCTTTTAAATTAGTGTTTTCATATTCTTTGGGTAATATGTTTATAAATATGGGGAAGTTTACCTTTTTATTAAGTACACCTTATGCCATTTAAAGACATATAAAAAATACTGCATGGCTCAGTCAGTTGAGTATTGGCCTTGGTTTTGGCTCAGGTCATGACCTCAGGGTCATGAGATCTAGTTCTACATCAGGCTCCATGCTTAGCATGGAGTCTGCTTGGCCCTCTCCCTCCCCACTGCTTGCATACGCTCTCTCCCTCTCTCTCCAATAAACAAAATCTTTAAAAAATAATACTGGAAAGACATCTATCACCATGCTTACAATGTTCTCTTCCCTCCTTTCTTCTGCCCCCAAAGATTACTTCCTGTCCTCCCTTACCAGCTCTGATCCACATTTCCCTCAAGTTCATATGGACAACAGAGAGATGGGCAATCAGTGATTCCTCCAGCATTTGGTCAGTCATTTTGCATTTTTAAGTGGAAGTAATTTTCACATGCAGATGCAGAATCCAAGTTACTTACGGGGAGGTTCATTAGTTGAGTGCATCCAGAAAAGTGTTAAGCCTCTGTGGAATCAGACAGGCTATGTAGAGAGTTGGCCTTGATTTTTTTTTTCTTATCCAGATTAAAGATGCCTGACAGGAAATGATTTGAAGGGCAGATTACTACCAGATCTTTGTGATGTTTGGACCAAGTTCTGACACTTGAATGTATACACTGATCACAGGGGGATTTTGTTAAAAGGCAGATTCTGATTCAGGAGGTCTGGGTGAGGCCTGAGAGTCTGCATTTTTCTAAGTGAAGCTGGTCCATTTTGAGTGGGGATGGGTTAGACAATTCTGATATCTTTTCAGCTTGCTTCTAAGTGATTTTCATTTTTACCATGATCCTATGAAAAACAATCATATTTTTGTGTTCATATCCTTTCTTCTGGGGTCTGACCTGCTTGCTTTGCGTTCCTGGGAATGAGTTCTACCTGGGCTTTGATTCAAGTGTGGGGTTAATGCTTCATGCGTGCCAAGAGCAAATAGAGAATAAAAAATGCATGGAAAAAAGAATATTTTTTATCCTCGGCAAATACTTCAGTCAGATAAAACAGAAAATATCTTTATGAAACTATTAATAAATCCCCAAGACATCTCAAATTAAACAATGGCAAGAAATGTTATGTTTGTAGAAATACATAAAATTCATTTGAGGTCAGGACGTTTTATGGTGTCAGCCAATAAAGCAGATGGGAGATTCCACTCATTTGAATGGGCCTGGGATAAAGCTGTCAGTCCATGGAGCCAGGAGACTGGGAGTTCTGTTCTGACCCAGGTAACCGAGGGGTGATATGGCAGTCACCCTTCGCGGTCGGTCTGATCGCTAGGCTCTTGGGTCCAGGACATGCTGTGGAGCAGACGAAATGTGGTGATGTGAGAGGCCCAGGGAGCAACAAATTACTGGAAGGGGCTCAGAGAGCGGAGTTCTGCAGACCCATGACTGAGGGGTGTTGCCTTAGTTAGGGACGTGCTGGCCCCTGTAACCAGCAGACTCGCAGGTCGTCCAGTGGTTCACATACAGTCAATGTTTATCTGTCACTCGTGTGACCATTCCAGGGGGTGGTTCCTAGTTGGTGGGTGGCTTCCCTCCACATGATGATTTGGGGCACCAGGATCATTCCCTCTCGGCATCCGTGTAGCCCAGGCCACAGAGAAAGAGAGCAGAGAGGAGGCACATTTCTTTCTTGTTTTGTTTTTTTTCCTTCCTTTTTTGGTCCCAGATGTGGTCACATGATAAGCCCTCACTTTGCATGAGTGAGAACCCAGCAAGGGGGCCACATTAACCGCAAGAGAGCTTCTGGGAAATGGAGCTGGGCTGGATGCCAGAGGAAGAGTAGGCTGGTGCTTGGTCAACATCTCTGTCAAAACTGATACTTGGGCATGAACCAATGATGGTCTGAGCCCCCAACCCAAAAACCCAGACCGCTAGAGAGCCACAGTAGAAGCAGCCTTAGGTTTGGCTCGGTAAAAATGTTACATTTAACGAATTGGATGGTTGGAGTGGTGGTGGGGATATTCCTAGAATAATTCTGGGGCAGGTACATTTTTAGATTTGGTTGCACGATAATTTATTTCCCCCTGAGAAATCTTTGCTTGCAGTTAGGAGGATCCCCCATTGCATGGTGACGTGGCCTCAGGCATCTAGATACTGTAACTCATTTCCTTAAAAAGGAATCACTACACAAGTTAGAAGCAAATTCCATGTACTTAGAACTCCCCAGACAGTGTCACGTGGCATACTGGGGTCCAGAGAAGGGGGACAGGGACCTATCAGGACATCTCCTTAGCTCTTGGAGTGACAGGCGGGGCCCCGAGTAGCTGGGGCTCCTGGTTGCCTTTGTCTGCAGGAATTCCATTTCTTCCAACCCCGTGTGGTGTTAGTAGGTGTTTGCCTTGACGTGAAAATATTTGGGAAGCATTTCTGTACGTGAAAGTATGCGTGTTCCCCGACAACCTCACACATTTCCAGTCTCACAATTAGGTAACTCTTTCCTGCATTTTTCCTACCATCAGTCCTCAATAACATATAGCACCACTTACTGAGAATAATGTCAAGCTCCAGCCTCTCCTTCATTAAGGTGCTGCGTCCTAGACACTGTTCCTGGCCCTGACTCTGATTTGGACCTCTAAGGTCATGCTGGCATCAAAAGATTTCACACTGTTTTGATTTTATTCTTAAAGCTGCCTGTATATGGTCTGTTTTTCTCCCTTAACTGTGGGTGCATTTCCCCATTAGACTAATAAAGGCTAAGTCAGAATGGATATTAATTGTTCCTTAATGATGCTCTCGTGTTCCCTGAGATGGCTGTGCATTTTCTTGGAGGCGCACGGGTCAGACGCACAACATTTAGGGAGATGTATCGCTATCTTGGAAAGAAAAAAAATGAACCTCACTGGCAGTGTTTTTCCAATCAGAAGAGAGGAATTTTCCAACTAAAACAAAGGGAAAACCTCTGTCTCTCAACAGGTAGATACTAAGTAAAATGAACACGCAGCTGCCAGGTTTTTACATTAAACACTTAGTTTCTGTTTAATGTTTTCTTTATCAAGATGCTCATACTTCATCAGACACACTCAGCTGTAGTCAAGAAGTTCCTCAGAACTGAGGGACTCAGGGCTTGCTTCTCTTCCAGGACCAAAGATGTTTAAACAACATTTAAACAAAACAAAACAAAAAACTTAACAAGGATTTTTAAACAGAGATTTATAGCGGTTTCATCACGGGCTCATTCCGACAGAACTCTGCCCCGGGTGGCCAGCCTGAGCTGCCAAAGCCTGTGTGGCTTGCTCTCAGGCCTGGCCCCTCTGCGGATAGCAGCCAGCCTGGCTGAGGACGCTCTGGCACGTGCTACTCTGAGCCGCCCCGGGTCCTCTTTGGTACTCACGCCCCCTTCGAAGATGCCAGAACAGTGAATACCAGTGTCGAGAGACAGCAGCTGCCATTAACGCTCTCCCCAGATACTCGCAGGAAGAAATGGCTCCAGGGAAACCCCAGATTGCAGTATCTTAAGTTCCGTCAGCCAAGGATCTTCTGCAGAGATAGTGAAGTTTGCTGGTTAGGAGGCCACAAGACACTGTATTACAGACGGGGGAAGGCCAGGAGGTGCATACTAACCCCACGGAATTCTTACTTGCCCTCCTTTAGGGGGGCTTGAGGCACTAGCATGGACCAGCCAGCTCCCTTCCTTTCAGGCTGGACCCCGAGTAGCTTAGCTCTTTCTTTCTGGACCACAGATCTACCCTCTCTTCCAGGTCTCATCCGTCTCTCTAGGGTAGTCTAAATATTGACATAATGCTTCTCTCCCTCTTGACTAGGCCCTTCTTTATCAGGCCTCTCTCTTTCCAGGCCCTTGCTCATAGGCTGGGCAAATTCTCCTTTGCGTCTGCTCCATTTCCCGGCGTTGGCTGGTTGACCCCTGAGTGGTCAGTCGTGCTCCATGTCTGAGCACCGTGCAGGGCTCACTGTACGTCACCGAATGAGCAGGCAGCCCCGTTGCCTTCGATTTGCAATGTTCTCTTTAATTCTTCCTGCTTGCCCCTTGCCATCCAAAATATATATTTGGGAAAAAGGTGTCACCACAGTCCTTGACAGATACAGTCTTCAGCCACCCAATTGTTGCTTTTCTTGCAGGGGAGAGAAAGAGCAGAATTTGCTTACTTCTCTGTAAATCCACAAGGAGATAAATGTAGGTTAGTAGATTTGAAGCAGGTTTAACAAAGGACCTAGTTCAGTTTCTTGTCCAGCTGTAGTGTGTGTGCGGGATTTGCAAGCACCAGCAAGTGGAACACCGCTCAAGTTTCATTTCTGTGTGTTTACAGAGTACCTAATAGGTGATGCCTTGGGGAGATTTATGCACGGCACCGGCACGGAAATGAAGACTCCCACTGAGCTCCGTTGTCATGGGATATCTGGAAAATGTGTTGTCCGCTCTGTGCTGAGCAGGAAAGATGGGCAGGCCTGGCCTAAGGAACAGTACGTGAGGCAGGATGCTTGGTGGGCAGGCTGCGATGGCTTCCTGAGAAGGCTGGGCTTCCACTGGACTGCTGCCGATGGGCAGAGTAGAGGGAGGAGGTATTTTGGAAGAGCGGGGCTGAGTCTTGGAGATAAAAGCAGAGCACAGGGAGGGCCCTGTGAGAAACCTGGGTGGATGGGGGATAGAGTCAGGTGGGGCTAGGGGTTTGGGGGAGATACAGGCAGACAGGTAAGAGAGAGCCGGATGAAGGAGGCTCCTTGTTAGCAAGAAGAGCTGCTTGTTCGGGTGTCTGGGATTCTTAACAATTTTAGGGTGTACCCTGGCTTCGGGAGGAATGGTTATGAGGAGAAAAATTCTACTTCCTGGTACTTTTTCTCATTGGGGTGTCCATAGGGCACCATTGTTTTAATCAGTATTTTATCTAGTTCCCCAGGGTGTTCGTATATTGTGTGTGTGTCTCTCTCTCTGTATATTTTTGCTTACATTTTCTTTGGTGGTATATATTTTTGAAATTGTTTCTCCTATCCTCCACGCTTCATGTCAGGAAGTCACACTTGGATTTAGTTCTTTGTGTTATTTATTGATACTCACCGAAAGCAATAGTGATTACATTGAAAATCCTATCCTGTTGTATCCCTGAAATCCCTGTTATCTTTTGCTGGGGGAACTCTTGAGATGGTTTTTCAATGAAGAAAAGTCATGTAAGTATTCATATAAGGACAATTCATATAAAGAATCTCCCTGCAAATGGAACCCCCTTCTGAACCTGAGGTCCATTCACATATTTGCTTTGGGAATATTAAGGATGCAGAGTACTGCTCCCCCACCCTGCCCCCGGGCCTCAAGTCTTTGGGCATGCTTCTTAAGTTCTTTGCACATCTCCATTTTCACCTGTAAAATGGGAAGATTAAGTTAGTTGGCGGTTTTGTCCTTTTTTTTTTTTTTTTAATTTTAAGTAGGCTCCATGTACAGCGTGGGGCTTAAACTCACAACCCTGAGCTTAAGAGTCACACATTCTACCCACTGAATCAGCCAGGCACCCCAGTCGTTTTGTCCTTTTTAATGCCAAAGCTCTTGTGTTCTATGAGGTTTTATACAAACTCCAGTTAGGTTGCTTCGATCTACACCATCAAGAGGAGCCTTGTTTCCATCAGGCTTAGACAGAGGCACAGTTTGAATAGGTGTAAAGAACTTTGGGGAAGTGTTTCTAGGGTGGAACTCTTAGCACGTCCTGTAATGCCCCTTGCCCAGACACTGCAGTGGTTTCATCACCACCTGCGCCATCAGACTCCTGTCAGGCGTGTACGTCAGTTTTATCCATCGCTCTTTCAGAGTCTGGTCGGATCCATCTTCTTTCGACCTGCTTCCCTTCCATCACGTTCCATCCGACTGCCCTGTACCTTACTGTATGCGCCGTCGACCCAGACAAGGGTGTGTGTGTGTGTGTGTGTGTGTGTGTGTGTGTGTGTATGTGTGATTTTTCTACTCATTTCTTGTAGGTTAATCTCCCCATGTCAACTCCCTCCTTTCCAACCAAACATAGGTTATATGCTCCTCGAGTGCAGGACCTGTGCTTTTTACTATTCTCTAGAGTCTGAGCAGAGTACTAGGCACCTCTCAGCCTTTAGTAGATATGCACTGATTGACTGATGGAGCTACATGATAATGGGGGCAGTAGATGTGTAGGAGAAAGACCAGTAGACCTTTTAAGTTCCAGGGTCCTCCATCTGCTGGGTCAGGACATTGCTACATGTGGGTGATTCTGTTTCAGCAAATAGTCTCTTTCACACCCACATCAAGACAGGAAATGTTCTGAAAAAGAGAGGGTGCCAAGCCTGGACTCTGAGGACCACCCACTGAGGTTTTAGTGGAAGGGAAGACCCTGGAGAAGGATGAAACAGTACTGAGGATGAAGAGTCTGGACAGATGGACGGAGGACCACAAGGTGACCCAACTAGGGGCAAGAAAGAAGAGAACAGGCTGCTGTAGGTCTTGGGCAGCGAGAAGTTTACATGGATCAGTTTATACTATTGGATTAGTACTGTTTGGCTGGAAAAAATAGTGTAAATAAGATGAATATAAGCCATCTGGTTGGTATATTGGTGGAAAATGAACAATACGGAATTGGGAGACTTGTCAGAAACAATAAGAAATGCACTTTAGGTTTTTAAGAACTAATATGACTTTGTTATGTAGGATCTGGGGAAATTTGCCAGGCCGGTACTGTAGCAGTGATCACACAGAAAGCGGTGAAATGCGTTTGGACCCGTCTTGCTGTCATGGCTAGCGTTCTCTCAAGTTTCTCAAAGTTGGGAGCAAATGATAATGCTTCAGGGACAGCCGACTGTGATGACTGAGCCCACGCCAACAGTTTTGTGTTGTAATTAATTAAAATTTACAGCAGAGTTAATCTGGCAACATCCACATATTTAATATTATGGATAATTGTTATTGTGTTGGAAAGCTTCTACGAATGAATGGTGACCAGATCGCATAAGCGCTTGTTATTTGTGTTTCTTTACACAATTAAGCTGAGCCTTTACAGATTTTTTTCCTTTGTTAAGTCTCCAATAACCCAGAAACAAAGCCAATGTTAACAATTTTCTGTGACACTGAATTAATCCTAGACACACACACACACACACACACAATGAAAGACAGAAGTCCTAGTTTAATTTCTTGACAGTGGATTCTCCGTTCCCCGAACAGATGCTCCTCCCGTTCTGGGAAATCCCCACCTGCCTCTCCACCGCAGTACTTCCTCTCCCGTGACAGAGGCCTTCTAGCAATTGCTAGAGGTTTTCATTGTCATCCAGGAGCACGAGGGAGCCTAAGCTGTGAGCCCAGTCTGGCTGTGGAGTGATGGCACAGGAACCACCACGGGGAGGCTGATGAGAATGGGGCTCAAGAAAGAGACCTGGGCTGGCTCAGTGGGTGCCTGAGCAGGAAGCTTCCCTGCCTCTGGGAGTCTCGGGGAAGAGTAGAGTAAAAGATTAAGCTTTAATTCTTCAAGATGCTTGGTTTTGGGGTGCCTGGGTGGCCTTCTGAAGGCCTCTGCTTTCAGCTCAGGTCATGATCTCAGGGTACTGGGATTGAGCCCCACATCAGGCTCTCTGCTCAGCAGGGAGCCTGCTTCCCCCTCTCTCTCTGCCTGCCTCTCCGTCTTCTTGTGATCTCTGTCTGTCAAATAAATAAATAAAAAATCTTAAAAAAAAAAAGATGCTTGGTTTTTCTTCACTTTTCCCCCCAATACAATAAATACATAATTTTTGGAAAAATGAAAAAAAAAAAAAACCAGGTTATGTGAAGAGAAGAAAAGAAGGGTGACCTGCACTGGTAGCTCCAGGAGAAAAGGCCATGTAACTGTCACTTGTCTGTGCCTCTAGGTGCATACACAGCTAGTTCTCCCAAATGCGATCAGATTGTTTTTTGATCTACTTTTTCTCTGAGAATATCGTGAACATCTCAACAAGTTATTTCAAATACATTCAAGGCATGATTTTAGTAATTACATGACCATACTCATTAATTGTATTGTGGGCTTGCTGTGTCTCAGAGGACTCATAAGAATTTGCTTTTTAGGAAAGCTGAAATTGGTACCACAAAATACTATGTAAGAGAGGGGAAGCAGAAGTTTTAGAAATTTCCATATATTGCAGGAGGACAAAGGGAATTTTTTTGAAAATCTAAGAGAATGAGCATTTTAGGGATAGACAATTTATTCTTATTAGAGCTTCTGGCAGTCATGAATAATTTTCCATATTTTCTATTTCTTAGGTCTTTGTAGAGGGATATGGAGTGGGGATGCCAGTCATGTGTCCCTCACCTTTTGTATTTTTATTTTTTTTAAACAAAGTTTATTTATTTATTAGGGAGTGCATAAGTGTGGGGAAGGGCAGAGGGAGAAGAGAGAGAATCTCAAGCAGACTCCCTGCTGGGCATGGAGCCTGACACAGGGCTTGGTCCCAGGACCGTGAGATCAATGACCTGAGCCAAAATCAAGAATCAGATGCTCAACTGACCGAGAAACCCAGGTTGCCCCCCCCCTTTTAAAATCAAAAGTTTATTCTTTTGTCAATTTCAGATATCCAGATGATCCTGTGAGGGGATTATATTACACCACCTGATAGTGCCTTTGGTGTTTTCACTTCCGTTTGATAAAGCAAGTAATTGCCAAATTGCCATTTTCCTTCTGTACAGGAAGGAATTGCTGAGAAGTGTGTGCCAGCAAAGCAGGAGTTAACTGCCCTCTCCCAGAGAAGTAGAATGTGGGACCCATAGCTGAGAGTAGAGAAAGCAAGAGATGATCTGGGACAAAAGAAACCATGGGATGTGTATCGTTTAGCTGTTGCTTTGTAACAAATGACCACAATGTTCAGTGGCTTAAACAGCCACCCTGATTCTGAGACATGTTATCGGTGGGTCCACTGGGAGTTGGTTGATCTAAGCCATGTCCAGACAGGTCTCCCTGGGCTTGGTTTCTTCCTGCTCATTATGTTTAGGTCCGTTTTGCCTGTGTTCATTCTGGAAGGGGCAGCAGCTCCTCGGGGGAAGGATGCTCTTCTCTTAGCAATGACAGAGGTGCAGGAGCTCAAAATATCACCACCCATGCGTATTTCATACTCTGCTTGTCATTTCTGCTGTGATTTCCTCATCAAAGCCAAGTTACTGTGGCCAAACTCGAAGGCAGTAAAAGGTGGGAAAGTCTTTTTTTTTCTAACTAGCCCATCCCAGTTTTCCAGGGACGTCCCCGGTCTTCGCATTGAAAGCCTCATCTTAGGAAATGCCCGAGTCCTGGGAAAAATCAGGAGGGTTGGTCACCCAAAGGAAAATAAATTCTGACTTTACAAAGTTATATTGTGAAGGGAATGGACACAGGAAGGGGTGAGGGATTGGGGTCAGTAATTGAATCTACTGCAGGGTAGCAGATAGAATTGTGGGGCTAGGAAGTCTATACCTGTGTGTTGGGAATGGCTTCAGGCTCTAGCTGGGAGTGTGGGCTCCAAAGCTCACGTTGGCACGGCACTTCATTGTATTTGAGCACATTGGCATGCTTGTTTGCTCCCTGCAGCAAGCCCGTGAGCTGCTTAAGGTAAGAAGAGGCATTCCAGGCAGCCTGAGTTGACAGTTGAGGACACTGTTTTGGACTAAGCCTGCCCAGAGCCTTCGTTAGTAAAGAACAGAGAGACCTGAAGCTCAGGTCTTTGGACTTGCAGCCTCCATTCTTTACATTCTAACCAAAAAATAATTCTTTTTGATACAAGGTGGGGGCAAGGGGGCATTGGAGGATTTAGCCAAAAAGCCAGATTCTGCCTTTCCAAACTCTCCAGTCCTAGCCCTACTTTGCAAATAGGTCCAGTTACTCTTCCTCGCGTGCAGGCAGCAGAGAGGGGGGGCACTGGGCACAGTCCCCTAAGTAATGGACAGTGGCAAGCTCTGCCCCTTCCATTTGGGGCTCTTGAGAGTAGCTGTGA
The DNA here is from genome assembly GCF_963455335.1 of Martes martes. Classification (NCBI taxonomy): domain Eukaryota; kingdom Metazoa; phylum Chordata; class Mammalia; order Carnivora; family Mustelidae; genus Martes; species Martes martes. The sequence continues at coordinate 14,849,288 of NC_137904.1, read as the reverse complement.
GGGACTGAACATGCAAGGGGCTCTGATGATGGTGGGAGAGGAGGTTCCTGTTCACTCACTGCAGAATCAGTGGGGAAAATCTGGGGGGACGGCATGGGCCCTTCTGCCCTTGTCTTCCCTTCTTGGGGTCGAGTGACACCATGCAGAGTGGTTCTGGATCTGTGAAATGCTGCGCTGCCCGTCCCTTTGGTGGATACTGTGGGCTTCCTCTCCCTTGTCTGGCATCAAGGGATTGAGAGGTTGCAGGGCTGGTACTCTTGTGCGCATCCAGTGTCTGAGTCAACGTTTCGAGGAAGTCAGATGTAACAGTTGGTGGTTATTTATAAGGACTGATGTAAGTTGCTCCTTACAAATCATTTATTACTAGTTAACTGAAAGCAGTGAGCTCATTCCTAAAAAAAAAAAAAAAACAAAAAAAACAAAAAACGGGGGGGGACTTAAAGAAATGATGGACCTTTGGGGAGGGCTTCTCCTGGAGCCAGTTTGTTCTGGATGAGGGAGGCAGAGGGAGAAGAGGAGGAGAGCCTCCAACAAATCTACTATAATCTTACAAAATAGGGGGATTTTAGCCACATTTTCCAGTAAGCTCAGTGACTTCATTTACATGGCAAAGATTTATGAAGCAAGTTCACTACCATAGATGTCTATGACATTGAGTCTCTTTGACCTTGCAAGTATTCTCCCTTTGGATGAGACTGTTTTTTAAGTTTGAACTCTGGATTTTGAAAGAATGGTCCTATTTAAGGAGGAATTGTGTCTAAGAGTATGATGTGCAGTGAGTTTCATGTGGCCCACACCCAAATATTCATGGTCCCTTACAAGCATCTGAGGCCCACAAATAATTCAGACATGTCTTTTTTTTTTTTTTTTAAGATTTCTTATTTATTTATTTGGGAAAGAGGGAGACAGAGATAGCAAGGAGGAGAGGAGGAAGCAGGCTCCCCGCTGAGCAGGGAGCCTGATGGGTGGGGCTCAGTCCCCGGACCCTGTGATCATGACCTGAGCCCAAGGCAGACGCTTCACCAGCTGAGCCACCCAGGCGTCCTCTGACATGTTTGTTTTTTTTTTTTTAAGATTTTATTTATTTATTTGAGAGAGAGAGAGAGAGCATGAGAGGGGAGAAGGTCAGAGGGAGAAGCAGACTCCCCGTGGAGCTGGGAATCAAGCCTGTTTGTTTTCCTGACTGAACTCTGCAACTGCAGTAACCTGCTTGTAGATGAAAAAAAAAAAAGGCAAAAAACCAAGCTCTGAGATGTTTATTATAGCATGGTTCTTGAACTGAGGTTCCCTGAAAAACACACACACACACACACACTCTCACTCTCTCTCTCTCTCCACTATTGCCCTGAAAGAAAAAAAGGCAATGTAGTTTTTCATTAAAACAAAACAAAATTTAAAAAAAGGGATAAATTATCATATGGTTTCTCTTAACTTGCGGAGCATAAGGAATAACATGGAGGACATTAGGAAAAGGAAAGGAAAAGTGAATTGGGGGGAAATTGAAGGGGGAGACAAACCATGAGAGACTGTGGACACTGAGAAACAAACTGAGGGTTTTGGAGGGGAGGGAGGTGGAGGGTTGGGTGAGCCTGGTGGTAGGTATTAAGGAGGGCACGTATTGCATGGAACACTGGGTGTGGTGCATAAACAATGAATCTTGGAATGCTGAAAAAATAAAATAAAAGGGATAAAGAACTTCTAAGTTCAGCTAGGGAATCAAGAACTTTTTTACTTTGGGGAGGAATTAAGAACTAAAGAAGAAATATGATAGGCAGTAGTCCATCCATGATCTGATTCAGTATTATGAATAAGAGAGACAAGATCAATCAGGACAACTAGGGAGAGAAGTTTGTGGAAGGGGGTTTGAGACAATGAGCAGGCATTCAGGGAAGAGAAGTGGACAAGATATATTGAAAGTTAGTGAGATGAAAGCCCCATTCAGTCCCTGAACCCACTTGACCCATCCTTACGTTTGCTCTGCTCAAAGGCTTTCTAAAAAATCCATCCCTCCAAGCTTTGCAGTTCCCTGAAACTCTGACAGCCCAGCCTTTGCTTCTGACCACAGGAGGTGGAACATATAAATGATACAGAAATCCCATTCCCTACAATTCACTCGTATAAAGTATATAATGTGATGGCTTTTAGGATGTTTCCAGAACTATGAGGTCATCACCACAATCAACTTTAGAACATGTTCATCACCTCAAAAAGCAGGCTTGTTTGATGTGTTAAAAAAAAAAAAAAATCCATCCCAAAGCAGTCCTTTCATACTGGCTCTGGAGTCTTCTACGATGGCCATTCAGATTATTTTTGGAATAACTTCTTTACTGATAAAATATTAATAGAAAAACCTAAATTTAAATCAAGAAAATGACCTGCTTCTAAAATGGAAAAAATGACCACTCCTTTCCACACATTATGGAGAAACACACATGTTCTTTAGTAACGTTTGTTCTACGAAATGTTACGTATCTGTAAAAAATTGCCTCCGGAGGCTTTCCTGTTGCTGGTATTTGGATTTCTATTTTGTAACACGTCTTTTTTGCTGTCTGCGGTGGTTTATTCCAACTCCTAGCATTTTCAGTGTTTATATCCCATCTATAAAGGGATTACGACAACCTCCAAATTTCCTTATATTTAATGATGGTACTGTTTTCACACAACCGTTACTTTTTTTTTTTTTTACTCAAACCCTACATTTTATTGTGGTTCCTCTCTTGGAACTTGAAAAGCCTTCACAAAGGATCTTTTTTGGGGGGATAGCCTATAAGAGGATACTGAGTTTTATTGCAAAGTTATCTATAGAATGCCAACTCTCCAGAAAAGGCCCCCCCGCCCCCACTTTGTACAATAGGTAATTTTTTAAAACTCCTGAGACATTCACACAGTAAATGTTCAAATTCATAGTTCATTTACTTACCTGAACGCAAAAGTTGGTTTTGGTGAGGGGTAAGGAATCCCCCGCAGGTTAATGCTCTCCTCTGGACTGAGGCACATTTTCTAGAATTAGAGTTGAGATCAGTCTAGAGGCTGAAGGCTCTTTCTACCTAATTTAAATTGCCCTGAGAATTGTTTATAAAAGCTCCTAGAAGTGGAAAAACCAACAACAACAAAGGGATAGACAGAAAGCAAGCCACATTTTATTTTTCTAAGCCAGTTATATATATTTCCAAAGGGTTCAGTACTAGAAAAATCTGAGGAAACTATGTGTCATACAGTCACTAAGAGCCAAGTGACTTTTATTTACCTAAAAAAGGGTCTATTTGAGAATGCAGTTTCCAATATAGTTTCTATTCTTGTGGTCCAGCATTTTTTAACATTCTAAAATTAGCATGGCAAACCTGATCACTTGATCCCAAGAAGAATTTTATTATCTTCTCAGTGCTCGAGCAGAAAGGGCGCTAGGGGATTGAAGTCCAGCTGCAGGTTTAGAAATCTTCCTCCAAACCAGGGAAAGCCCTTGTGAACCCACAAGTTGGATGTGAAGGTGGACGTTCCTTAAGACTAGCGCTCAGCTGCCCCTTCCTGCCCACCTGTGCCCCCAGCCTTAGTATGCCCTCTGCACCTGTTCAAGTTCACCTCCTCATGCCACTGCCCTGGCTCTCTGGCTGCCCTCCCATCCTACCCTACCGGGTCGCTGCTCATTCTAGCTGTGCAGAGCTGACCTATCCTACCTTTATGTGTTTATTTGCTGCCCGCTGTACGTGATAGAAACTGTGAGGGAAGGGAAATCAAAATTGCTATTTCCAGTGGCTAGAACTCAGCAAATAATCATGGAGCGTGTGTGTGTGTGAGAGAGAGAGAGAGACAGAGACAGAGGCAGAAAGAGAGAGACAAAGTGTGAGAGACAGAGGCAGAGAGAAAAGAGAAGTGAGACACACACAAGCCTAGAGACAGCGAGAATGTTCTATTTTCAGTTGAACATTGCCCAAGCTTTGTTTTGAAGAACAGATTTTAGGGACTGGAGTAGATGTGGAAACCACTTGAGAAGTTCTCCAGACAGTGCATTGAGAAGGTCTAGGCAAGAGAGGGAGCAAGTGAGGGCAGCAAGGAAAAGGGGGTGGGGATTTAGGACACCCGTAGGGTGTAAAATCAGGAGGCCTTGGCACTGGACTGGCTTCGGGGACCCGAGTCAGAGAATGGGGGTGGGAAGAGTACTGGAGCCTTTTCCCAGAGCAGACCCTGAGCATTCTTCCTCCCCTTACCCACCCTGCCCCTCCTTCCTCTGTTCTTCCACGCCTTCCAATGGCAGATGGAGCCTAAACCATTAAGTACAGACTGGAATTGCTCATCATGCTGCAGGTTTTGTGTTTTGATTCCTTACTCCTTTCAAGTGAATACCCTTGAGATAGAGCACCCTATGTCTCTCGCCCCAACAAAAATTCCAGGGGCTCACTGTGTTCCCTGGAGCAAGAAGGTTTCAGGTCTTTCCCGTCATCCTGTTGCTCTGAGTTCGGGGCTCCTGGCCTTCCTCTCTGGGGAAGGCACTTCTCTTTTCTTTGTAAATAATCTGAAATCTGACCAGCGTCTACTCTCCCATCCCTGACCAGTGCTGCCTTTGCTCCCACCTCTGAAACTCTACGCTATCCACTGTCTGGACCATTCATTCACCTGCCATTAAGCATTCAGTTCACCTGGGCAAATGTGTTATTGGGTACCCACCACAAAGGCAGAGAATTTTACTAAGTAGTGTGAGGGTAGTAATCCTTATATAGCATTTTGCAATTTGTCATATTAGGGAGGGATCTTTTATTTCTTGATTTTACCCCCGTTCTTAGTAGTGATGGACGTTAAATTTAACAACGGTCTTAGCACTGCTGCAAAGAAGTGTGTGATGCATTTAATTACATTACCTAGTTAGATTTCTTCTTATTAAATCATTTTGCATCTTCAGCTAAATTTTACTTAAAGAAGGGTATTCTTTTAATATTCTGAGAAATTCTTTTTCTGAGTACTTTGTTGGATTTTTTCCCCCTTGGTTTTGTTTTTCCATCTTCATTATGTTGGCCTTTAATTTCTCTTGACTGCTGTAGTATTTTTTTTTTTTTTAATTAAGACAATGGACTAGGACCCTGAAGAGTTGAAGTTTTTGGTCCTAATACATTGATTCCTTTTACCTTGATAAATTTTTAACCTGGGCCTTGTTAGATGATACATTCTTTGAAAACATTTTCAGTTCCTTTCAGCTTAATCAGGTTTTCAGGTGGTTTTTTTGGGGGGGAGGGGAGGTTCCCTTAGTAATTTTACTATTTCTATGTTGTTGTAAATTTTATCGGTTTTAGACATCTCATGATTGATTGGAATGTGCTTATACCTTGTCTTTATTGCTGTGTTTCATTTCTTGATTCTAATTTAACTTTTGTCAGTCTTGCTTCCTTTTTCCTGATTAGTGTTGTCAGAAGTTTGCCTCTTAATTGTTGACATTCCCCCAAGATTAAACCTGTTTGTTTATTTATTTATTCTCTTTTCTGTTTTCAAAGAAATTCTATTTTTTTTTTTCTGCAGTAATAAAAGCATTTGGGGCTGTCTGTTTTCCTTTGAGGATAGCTCCCACTCTTCTTCTTATTTTGGTGTGGTGGGTTCTTTCCTTTTCTTATCTAACTAGTCAGTAATTTCAATTTTGATTTCCTACTTCTTTGATCCCAGAGTTATTTAGAAAAGTGTTTTCTCATTTGCAAGTCGTGAAGGTGTTTTTCAGTCATATTTTTAATTTATACTTGTCCTGGATTATGCTCAGAGAAGATCACCTGAAAACCCTCTACTTTGAATTTGTGAAGCTTTCTTTGGATGTGTGATTGGTTTCTATGATGGGTTCATGGATATGGAGAAAATAATGCAGACCTTTAAGTATTAGTTTATTATTTTGTGTCCAGAAAACATTATCATTATTATTTGTATTCCACAACTGTCTGATTTTGGAAGAGAAACATTTAAAATCCAGGATTTTTTTTAAAATCAAAGATTCTTTGAATCTCTAATAATTAATATTACATACTTAGGTGCAATATTTTTAGGGAACGTTCAGGTTTACGGTCATTGTTTCTTCTCTGTGCATTGCCCTTTTATTATTACACAGTGTTCCAACTTACTCTGTTCAGCACTTTTAACCATGAGTCCCACCCTGTCTGATACTAATATTGCCATTCCTCCTTTTTTTTTTTAATTTACTTTTGCTTGACATCTCTTTGTTCATCTCCTTTTTTTCAATATTTCCTTTCCATTTTTAAGAGTGTTCCTTATAAACACTATATATCTGGGTTCTGGGTTTTAGCTCACTGTGACAGTCTCATTCTCTGGGATAATCCTTCCTGTTCATATTCAGTTTAACATAATACTTAATCTTCTTATGATCATCTTTATGTTCGCTGTTTATGATTCTCCTTTGTTTATTTTGATTTTTCAGCTGATTTTATTTACCATTCACTCTTTTTTTTATCAGTTTAAAAGTTCTATATTTTTCCCATCTTGCTAGTGATTAAGTTTCATTTTTGACTGTCATAATCAAATGTACTGTTTTTCACTGTATATGGAGATTAGAAATTCCTATTTTTTTCTATAAAGATGTACAATGCGGGTGCCTGGGTGGTTCTGTCGGTTAAGTGTCTACCTTCAGCTCAGGTCATGATCTCAGGGTCCTGGGATCGAGCCCCAAGTTGGGCTCCCTGCTTGGTGAGGAGTCTGCTTCTCTCTCTCACTCTCTGTGCTCTCGGTCTCTCTCTTTCAAATAAATAAATAAATAAATAAAATCTAAAAAAAAAAAAAAAAGATGATGGGGTACCTGGGTGGCTCAGTGGGTTAAAGCTTTTGCCTTCACCTCAGGTCATGATTCCAGGGTACTGGGATCGAGCCCCGCATCGGGCTCTCTGCTCAGCAGGGAGTCTGCTTCCACCTCTCTCTCTCTGCCTTCCTCTCTGCCTACTGTGATCTCTGCCTGTCAAATAAATAAATAAATAAATAAAATCTTTAAAAAAACAAAAGAGGTGCAGTGGACTGAATGTGATCCTCCAAATTTCGTGTGTTGAAATCCTGACCACAATGTGACGGCAATTGGAGGGCAGGGCCTTTGGGAGGCGATGAAGTCATGAGGCTGGAGCCATCATGTATGGGATGAGTGCCCTTATAAAAGGACCCTGGAGGGAGCTGTGTTGCCTTCCTTTTACCATGTGTGGGGATAAAATGAGAAGCTGGTCATGGATGAAGCAGGAAGCAGGTTTTCAACAGATACCAAATATGCTGCTGCCTGGTACTGGTGCCTTGATGTTGGATTCACCAGCTTCTGGAACTCTCAGAAATAAATGTTGTCCAAGCCACCCAATCTGTGGTCCTTTGTTACAGCAGTGGAACTGAGGCAGAAAATTGGCCCGGAGGGCTGCGGTGCTGCTGTAACAAGTACCTACAGGTGTGGCAGTGGCTTTGGAACTAGGTGGTTGGTGTGGGCTGGCGGAGTTTGAAGGTTGTGCTAGGAAAAACCTGCAGTGCACTGAATGGACCACTGATGGCAGTTCAGATACCAGCTCAGAAAGAGAAGAGGGAAAGTGTCCTTCCTCCTAGAGAATGCAGGTAATCATGAACAGGATGTTGCTAGAAATACAGAAGATAAAGACTACTTCCGAAGAGGTCTCAGATGGAAATGAGGAACGTGTGAGAAGACAGTGGAGAAAAGGCGATCCTTGTTGGTAGAGTGGTGGAGAACTTGACTGACTCAGGTTTGTGTTCCTGTGTTTTGTGCAAGGTAGAATTTATAAGCATGACATTGGATATTTAGCTGAAGAGATTTCTTGTTTTCATTCCTGAAAACCTTTATAAGTTTTTTTAAAGCTTTTATTTTAATTCCAATTAGCTAATGTACATTTTTGTATTAGTTTCAGGCGTACAATATAGTGATTCAACAATTCTCTACAACACCCAGTACTTCTTAGGATGTGTACTCTTAATCTGCAACCCCTGTGTTCCCCCATCTCCCCACCCACCTCCCCTCTTGTAACTGTCCGTGTGTTCTCTATAGTTAAGGGTCAGTTTTTCTTTCTCTCTTCTTCCCCTTGGCTTATTGTTTTTTTTTTCCCTTAAATTCCACATATGAGTGAAGTCATATGGTATTTGTCTTTCTGTGACTCATTTCACTTGGTGTTATATCTTCTAGATGCATCTACACCATTGTAAATGGCAAGATTTCATGCTTTCTTACGGCTGGCTAATATTCCATCATGTTTATATACCACATCTTCTTTATCCATTTATCTGTTGATGGACATTTGGGCTGCTTCTGTAATTTGGCTATTGTAAATAATGCTGCTATAAACATAAGGGTGTATGTATGCCTTTGATACAATATTTTTGTATTCTTTGGGTAGATACCCAGTAGCGTGATTGCTGGATCATAGGATAGTTCTATTTTTAACTTATTCAGGAACCTCTATACTGTTTCCCCAGTGGCTACACCAGTTTGCATTCCCACCAGTAGTAGTGTGAGAGGATTCCTTTTTCTCTATATCCTCACCAACACCTGTTGTTTCTTGTGTTGTTGATTTTAGCCATTCTGACAAGTGTGAGGTAAAATCGCACTGTGGTTTTGATTTGCATTTCCTTGATGATGAGTCATGTTGAGCAACTTTTCTTGTGTCCACTAACCATCTGAATGTCTTCCTTGGAAAAAAATCTGTTCATATCTTCTGTCTATTTTAAAATTAGATTATTCGCTTTTTGAGTATTGAGTTTTGTAAGTTCTTTATATATTTTGGATACTAACACTTTATTGGATGTCATTTGCAAATATCTTCTCCCATTCTGTAGGTTGTCTTTTAGTTTTGTTGATTGTTTCCTTCGGTGTGCAGAGCTTTTCATTTTGATGTGGTTCCAATAGTTTGTTTTTGCTTTTATTTCCCTTGCCTCAGGAGACACAGCTAGAAAAATGTTTCTACAGCTGATGTCAGAGAAACTACTGCCTGTGCTCTTCTTCTAGGATTTTTATGGTTTCAGATCTCACATTTAGGTCTTGAATCTATTTTGAATTTATTTTTGTGTGTGGTGTAAGAAAGTGGTTCAGTTTCTTTTTTTTTTTTTTTAAGATTTTATTTATTTATTTGAGAGAGAGCGAGAGAAAATAGTGTGCAAAAGTTTGGGGGGTGGTGCAGAGTAACAGGGAGAAGCAGAGACCTTGCTGAGTAGGGAGGCCTACAAAGCGCTTGATCCCAGGACCCTGAGATCATGACCTGAGCCCAAGGCAGACACTTAACTGACTGAGCTACCCAGATGCCCTGAAAGTGGTCAGATTCCATTCTTTTGCATGTTGCTGTCCAGTTCTCCCAATGCCATTTATTGAAGGGACCAGATGAAGAGGTTTCTGACTTAAATGTTGAAGGTGCAGCTTGATTCCTGACGGTGTGTAGTAAAATGTGGGAGAAGATAAATGCCTTGAAGACAGAATTGTTAAGCAAAAAGGAAGGAAAACTTAAAGATTTGGGCAATTCTCAGCCTGTCCTTATTATAGAAAACGAGAAAGTGTGTTTGGAAGAGAACACAGGATGTGGCAGACTGACCATTTGATAAAGAGATTGGTGTGGATGCGACCCCTTGACTTAATCAACCATCTCCAAACAAAACAAAACAAAACAAAAAATCCAAAACCAAACCCAAACAAACAAACAAACAAACAAAAGCCAACAATAGACATGGGATTATACCAAGAGAAACAGGAGCCGCTGGGACTACAGGAAAAACCAAGGAAGGCTATGGAATTCTTAGATCCTGTAGGACCAAGTCATAGAACTGTTCAGTGTGAATGTGTGCTGTGCTGCACGGCAAGGGAAGAAGGACCGCAACGGCAATTCAGAGATCAGCAGGCCCCCTGTTACCACCACAGGCCCGGAGTGCATGGACCCCGGGAACAAAGCTGCATCCACCACCTGGACCAGGGTGTGACCACCTTCTCACCCTGATGAGCCCCAGGGGCAGGAGAACTCTCACCCTGACAGCGACCACGGTGGGGCTAGGGCCCCCAGTGAGAGCCTGGACCTGGGTGAGGCTGCTGTGAGAGCTGGGGAAGCCCAGCCTGAGCTGTCTGGGTGATGCTTCTACCCCAGCGGGTCTAGAAGGCTGAATATCCAGCCAAAGTGGTTTATCCTCCAGCTTTAAGATGTCATGGACTTGCTTGGGACCTGTCACCTCTTGCTTTTCTCGTATTTCTCCCTTGCCAATTAAGAATGTCTGTCCTGCCATTATATTTTGGGAGCACATAATGTTTTTGGTTTCACAGTCTCCTGGCTGGAAAGGAATTTTTGTCTCCAGAGGAGTTGCAGGGCATATGCTAGTCAACTTCTGTTGATTTTCCTTTTGTTAATCTGTGTTTGGTCAGCCCGGTTTATAGGGCCAGAGCTGGAGAACTCAGGAGGAGAGCAGGAGAAAAAGGTTTTTTCTTCAACTGTGTCACCCACAAATGTATACCTGATGGTCAAAAACAATGTGATCTGCTCATTGAGTTTCAAATGGCCCAGAACTGGCAGTGTTCTCAGGTGCCCGAGAGAGACAAAAGTAAATTCTCTCTTCCTCCTTGCCTCAGAGAAGTTCCATGAATTATTTCCTAAGGAAAATGAACATTTTCTAATGCGAAGCACACAAGAAAATAACACACCATGAGCAGGAGGCAACAGAAACAGCTGTCAGCATAGACTTGTTATTGTTTAGATATTGGAATTAGCAGGCACAAATAATAAAACAAATCCCCTCTACTGTGTTCTAAGGAAAAAAGGCAAGATGAGAACCATTCTCTGGGTATAAGAAAGTCTAAAATCCCGACTGAGCAGTTTCAAGAAAGAACCCAGTAGAACTCCCAGCAATTAAAAAAGTAAACAGATTAGAAATTCAGTGAGTGAGTGTACTAGCAGATTAGTTGTGACTGCACAGTCTGAGAATTGGGTCATAGGTCAGATCTCAGAACCATGCAGTGCAGTGATTCTAGCAAACCCACAAGAGAGAATGAAGGGGCTCTTGAGGGGTGGAGAAGAGGAAAAGATAAGAAGGAAAAGGAAAAACAGTTCTAAGTTCCACCCCCAGAGAAACATCAGAAAAGTTAGTTTGGGTAGGGTAAGTGACAGTGAATGTCCAAAATGCACTGAGATGCCCCCAAATCAGTGGCACAGCATAAGTTAATGGTGTTAATAAGTTAATGGTGTTCTGCTCAGATAACCACTCCAGCTAGCTATTTCTGGTCAGTGGATAGCTCTCCTCCATGTGGTAATCCAGGCCTCTCTCTTATGGCTTGGTGTCCTCTGGGATATCACAGTTGTCTATATCCAGCTGCTGGAAAGGCAGATCAGTGTGGTGGATATCTACCTGTTTTGTTTCTTCAAAGCCTTGGCCCAGAAGAGGCATATATCCCTTTGGTTATTGGGAAGAACCAGCTGTGGTCAGTAAAAGCTGCCAGGGAAGCTACAAAGACGTACTCTGCCCCTGGCAGGCACTTCTTGGCTCTGTCTGTACCACAGAACGGGGAGTACCAGTTTGGTTGACAGCCAGCCATCACCGATTCACCAGGAGATAGAAACACACAGGAAACCTGATATCAAAAAAGTGCCCGCTTGCATCGTAGAGAGGACTATCGAGAGAGAGAGGACTATCGAGAGAGAGAGAGGACTATCGAGAGAGAGAGAGGACTATCGAGAGAGAGAGGACTGATGGATGTTTCGGTTCTTTTTTGGTAAACATTTTATATAGTGTCCATACATTTGGAGAAGCCTACAGACCCTCAGTGCACAGAATGATGAATTATCACAAAATAAAAATATCCGTCTCCATGCCACCCATATCAAGAACTAGAATATTGCCCCCACCTGAGGAGCCCGACTTACTAGGCCTTCCAATCGCCATCCCGAACCTTCTTCTGAAAGATGGCCCCAACCTGACTCACAACATCTCAGATTAGTTTTGTTTGTTTTTGAACCTTACGCAGACATTGTGCTCTGTGGCTTCTTTCCTGTTCAGCTTCTCTTGCTCAGGCTTTGCTTGTGAAGTTCACCCATAGTTACATGCAGCAGTTTCCATCCTGTTCATTCATTCATATTCATGGCAGTAAAATATTCTGTTGTGTAAACATTCCGTAATTCACTTACCAACTCCTTGATAGACATTTGAGGGTTTTTTGGTTTTGGATATTCTAATTATTATAATGAGAAGATCTCTCTAATGTGCTTACCATCATGCCCAGTACAACCCATGTTTAATAATATTGTTATTATGTCTTAGCATATACCTTACATCTCTTCCTTTCTCATTTCCTTCCATATAACTGTCTATAATGAAGAAGAAAAGAATTATTCTCAGGGTTTTAAGAATATTTATTGAAGATCTGTGTTTTCTTGTTTTTGATTCTAAAAGTATATGTCTGATCTTTCTTCCTTCCTTTTCTTTTCTTTTTCCTTTTCTTTCTTCTTTTCCCTTCCTTTCCTTCCTTCCTTCCTCTCTCTCTCTTTCTTTCTTCCTTTTTCTTTCTTTCTCACTCTCACTCCCCCCCCATCTCTTTCTCTCTTTTTTAAGATCCTATGTGTAAGTGGTACCATGCAGTGTTTGTCTTTCTCTGTCTGGTTTATCTCACTCAGCTTAGTGAGGTCCATACGTGTCATTGCAAATGGCAGGATTTCCTTCTTTCTCATGGCTGAATGATACTTCGTTGTATCAGTAAACCACACCTTCTTCATCTGATGTGTAACACGGGGACTATAGTGGATAACATTGTATGTATCAGTGAAATTGCTGAGAGAGGAGAACTGAAGTGTGCTCACCGAAAACAACAACAAACCAAAAAGCAGGTAAGTATGTGAGGTGATGGATGGCTTGTTAACTCGGTGGGGGAGGAATCCTTCCACATTGCAGGCATATATCAAACCATCACAGTGTACGCTTGTCAGCGATACCTCAATAAAATGGAAAAAAAAACAATAATGTGCATAAATTATCATTTTTGATCTAATAAAAGTTTAAAAAATGTCATGGTGGCAATCAAGCTTTCACACATTTCCCGACACACAATTTTTGTAGTCCCTTCTTTGGTATGTGCTTCCTCTTCTGGTCTGATCCTTTCTTTTGAGGGCAGAAATGGGTCTTAGAAGTTTTGGTATCTTTTTCTGCCACCAATGTGATGAAAAATTTTTAAACAAAAGCATGTAAGCGTGAACACTGTGTTTTAGCCATAAGGGAGACAAGAATGTGTTGGAACGGTGAGACACAGTATGCTGGGTCTTGGGGTAACATCTGTGCTCCCTGCCTTTTTCTCCCACATATATGTTGGGTAGAGTTCTTCAGCTGTTCTGCCTCCATGCTTGTGAGGTGTTTGGGGCTTGTGTGCACATGGGATCGTGTGTGTGTGTGCGTGAGTGTGCATGTCGGAGTGCACACAAGCCCACAGTTACATTTCGTCTCTTTCTTTCTCAGAGATACACACACATGTATTTATATACTTGGGGGTGATGAAAGGCCTGATTTTCCAGATGTCAGAAACAGAGTTGCTTTGCCATGGAATCATGAATGGCGGTGTGAGCTCATGGTGGAGTCTATCCCCCGTGCACCCAGAGAGTTCAGTTAGGCAGTCACTGTGCGTAACTCAGCACTCCCATGGAGCGACATGGACTCAGACCGGGAAGCCTTGGAGCAATCCATCATCAGTCGTGACGTTGCTTCCTAGCTGACGAGTACTGCGCACACAGCAAACCAGAAGGATTCGGAACTGTTGTTAATACATTTTTTTTTTCCCATGTAAATCCAGCTTTTTCCCCTGTGATTTTCCCAGTCAGATTGAAAAACAAAACAAAACCTTGAAGTATACCAGTGGAACTCCAATGTGGGGGAAAAATCAAATTAAAAAAAATGTAATGTGGCCAGTTTGTGGTCTTTTATTACCCAAAGATTTATCACATCCACTGTATAATTACATCTCTACATCTGTGGGGCACAAATGTTTTATGTTTCCAACATTTATGGTTTGACATCGGAAACATCTGTGCAGGCCCAGTATGCAACATCTGGAAGAAATTTCTGAGCTTTTATGACATGCGGAGTGATCTTTGTTTTGGAATAAGTGTGTGGTTTCCTCCAGTAGCTCTTCCTGCTGGTAATGTCCTTCTAATTGGCATTTCACTGGGGGATTGAAAGAAGCCTGGCTTCTGACCTCCACTGGGCGTAAGGAGGTACTTCAGAGTAATCTTCACATAGTCAAGATTCACGGGGGGAGATGCCTGCTCATGGGGTTTAACTCCCTTAAACCACGATTCAGTGATCAAAGGGAGCAGGTTGGAAGGAGGTGAGGGAACCTGCATTGTTGGGTCCTAACTTTCTTAGATGCTTTCTTCAGATGAAGGCATTTATGGCAAAGTAGAAACATCATTGTCCCCATTTGCCAATGAAGAAACTGAGTTTCAGAGAAGTTAATTTGCTCAGGATCACCCAGCAGTAAGTGGTAGACCTGAGGTTTAAATTAATGTTTGTCCAGCATTGTGTTAGAAGATGTTGTCCTTGTTCTTAAAGAATAAGCAAGATAGTTTGCCATACAAGCAAACATTTATGGAGAGCCTACTATATGCTAGGAAGTGCTTTAGGTGCTGAGGATAGACCAGTGAACCCAACAGACAAAATCCATTGTCCTCATAGAGCTTTCATTCTGTTGCAGTGGAGTGACAATGAATAACAAATGCTTAAGTTATATGGTAGGTGGGGAGTTGTTGAGGGCAATGGGGAAAAAAATAGTGCTAACTATGGGGTTCAGGAATGTTGTGGAAGGATTTTGGTTTGGGTTCTCCCAAGCAGAGCCTGAAACAAGAACTTGGAAGTGGCTAGTTTATTTGGGAGGTGATCCCAGCAAGCAGAATTAGGCAGTGGGGAAAGTGGCCCAGTGTGGGAAGACCGGCCAATACAGGACACTCTAAAGAACTCATTACACCCATTGGGGCTCACCTGCCCCTCAGAATCCTCTGTGGAACCGTGTAGAACACACCCAGAACTGTCCTCTGGTGAACTGGGGGAGCTTGGGCCATTATCCTTCATTGGTGAAGGGGTGCTTTGGGGGAGTTTTAATTTCTCTAAACTTCCAGGGTGTGCTTGCATAGAAGGAAGGTCTTCTGTGGCTCCCAAGTAGCAACACAGAGAGGAACCCGTGCATGTACTTGGTGTGGGGCACTGGAAGTGTTTCCAAATATGCTGAATCCAGGTGGACTACAGGCATTGGCCCGGTGCCCCTAAGTGCCCACTGCAGGGCTGAACTTTAAAGGAGGGGGTACTGTAGTTCTCATTAGGTAAGGGAGATGCAGATGAAGACTTGAAAGAGGTTGAGGGTAGGACTAGTGGCTCTCTAGTTAAAAGAATGTTCTAGGCTGCAGTGGAGCCAGTTCTGAGGCTCTGGCGAGGATGTCTGGCTTCTCAGAGAACATTTAGGAGGCCTTCCTGGGTGGCTGAAATGGAGTGAGAATGGGAATGAGCAGTAAGAGATGAAGTTGAGGGGAGCAAGGGACCAGATCACATAGGCCTTGTGGATGAGGGGAAGGAGTTTGGGATTTGCCATGAGAGAGAAGGGGAGTCATCAGAGGGTTTGAGCAGAGGAATGACGTAACAACTTCTATTTAGACACATCATTCTGGCTGTTGAGTTGAGAATCAGCTATAAGACATGACGAGGATGACTGGGACCAAGGTGGGAATAGTGGAGGTGGTGTGAAGTAGACAGTTAGGGATATGCTTTGAAGCTGGAGCCCAGAGGACCTTCTGGTAGAATGGATGTGAACATGAGAGTGGGAGATGGGTGCAGGTCACATCAGTAACTAGATAACAGAGTTATTGTCAGGTGAGGTGGGGAAGGCCATAGAAGGCAGAGATTTGATGAGGAAGATCAGGCATCTCGTTTTGGACATTTATAGTTCGAAGTGAATATTAGACATAAAATAAGAGGTACCAAGTAGGATGTTGGACCTATGCCTGGAGTTTAGGGGTGAGGCCTGGTTTGGAGATGTAATTGTGGGAATCTTCGGCATACTGCTTTTCTTCAAAAATATGGTATTAAATGAGGTCACCAGTGGAAGGATGTGGAGGGAGAAGAGAGGCACTCAGGGGCTGAGCTCAGAGGCCTTCCAGCATTTATAAGTCGGGGGAGAAGAGGAAGCCAACAGGGGGACAGAGAAAATGTAGCCAGAGAAAAAGGAGGAAAGCCAAGACAAAGCTGTGTATGTGAAGTCAGATGAGATCAAGTTTGAGAGGGAATTGGAGGCCAAGAGTAATTGGAGACAAGGAGTAGAAACAACTTCTTTGAGTCATTTTTCTTTGAGGAAGAATGACAGCTAGAGTGATAGAATGTGGAGTCAAGAGAGGGCCTTTTCTCTTTCATTGTGAGAAATCATAGCAATTTGCTGCTGGGAATGATCCACTTGGGAAGGAAAAGGGAGGATTTGGAGGAGGGAGAATTGCTGCATCAGTAGCCTACCTACTGTTGTCAAGAAGTAATGGGTCTGCATCCCTAGGGACACTTCAGCCTTGGCTAAGAACGGCAGTTCATTATTTTAACAAAAAAGATTCTGATAGATGTGGAGATGTTTGAGTGGGACTTTACGAAAGCTTTTTCTGATGGTGTCAATTTTCTCAGTGCACAAGGACCCAAAGTCATGGTGTTGGAGGTTGAGAAGACAGGAGTAAAGTATTTATATTTATCTGTGAGTGTGAGGAAGAGCATGAACTAGTGATATATCCTATGACTGCCAGGAAACTGAAGTAGGGGTCCATTTGAGGTTCATGGTCATAAACTTGTTTTAGCAAGGTAAGAACATAAATGGACCATTAAGGAATGACAGAGAAGAGTGGATTCAATGTTGCTCATAGGTTGGTATTCCCTACTATGTGCTCCCAGGGCATATTTCTATCCTGTTACTCATCAGGCTTTATAAGGGAGCAGGGAAAAGGGCTTGCTCCTACTGGAACTCATGGCAGAGAGAATGGATGGAACCTTCTGGGTGAACAGTTAGGTAACAACAACATTTAAAAATAGCTGCATCCCTTCATCCCATAACGTGGCGCACAGCTCAAATCCTCCTCCCCAGAACCCTGTGCCTCGGCAGGACTGAAGTAGTACTGTCCCCAGCTGTTGGGAGCAGGATGCTGCTGCTGGCTCTCAGCTGTGTTGTTTTTTGGGAATAGCTCTCAGCCAAGGAGAGCCACCATAACTGGGGAGCAGGCTGCATCCACTGACTGGTTAATGTGGGCCCACCATCCTTGCTTCAAGGTGAGGTAATTCTGAAGGGCTGTTGGAGGTCCAGAGCTCCCCATGAGATGTGCTGAGGCCTTTTGTCGTGGCTGCCTTGGAGCTGAACTCCCTCTCTCCGGCTCTATTTCCTTCTCTCCTCAGCACCTGCCGGGTATGGATTTTGAAGGTGTCCCAACAACCTGACCATGTGCAGATGGTACTCAGCCTGTTTCCCAGAGAACCCAACCCAAGAGCCCTCTGATGCAAAAATTCTACAGTTAGGAGCTTAACAAGTGGAAATAAATAAGAGCTCCATGAATTTGATGGTACATTGTTCATAATAGTGTAAACCTGAAATGGCATCAGGAGGACAGATTGCTTAAATTGTATATGGTATAGCCATATGTTAGAGGCATCCTTCTGTCACAGATGCACATTTAAGGGTATGGAAAGATTGTTGCTGTATTTTCCTGAGTTACTGACCATAATCTGTTTCTGTAAGATAAAGCAGACAGTTACTTTAATTTGAAAGAGATTTACTAAGACACCTTTCATCTCCCAGAGCAAGTATGTGAGGCTTTGCCACAGGCACAGTTGGAAGGAGCCTGTGTTCCTGCCCTCATCAGCACACATTTCAAGACTTCATGTGCCCACATTTTCCAAACCCAAGGCACATAGTCTTTTAAGGATGTATGTCTTGTTTGGGCTATCTGTCTCAATAGTGTAGTTTAGATGCTGAAATGTGTAAATTTCCAGGACGCTTCAGTAATTTATGGGGACAGCCCCAGAATATTTGAAATCAAGACATTTTTGGAAAGTGGCTTATATAGTCATCATAAATGTAGGTGTTTCCATTCTTATGTCAGCCAAAGAGACTGCACTAAGTTGTCAGACTCAGAAAGAACAGACATTTCTGGGACCCAAGGCTGTCCTGCTGAGCTGGAAGGAGAGAAGGAAGGCACTCTGAAGCTCTTGGCCTGACCTCTTTTCAGTAATGACTTCTGCCAAAGATGTATTTGTCAGGCAGTTGTGTGGAACACTCCTATTATATGGTACCTGGGCCTTTCTGAGCTAGTGGGAGAAGGTAGTCACCACATGGAAAAGTCTCAATTTTTACAGAGTTTTCTCTCTCAGGCGGTTGGGTGCCACCACCAACACCACTGAGGTATTTATTTCCGACAAGGATAATTGACCAGTGGCTCACAACCAAGTGGGTGGTCTTTCTTGAATTTAATTGACTTAAACCCTTTAAAACTTTTCCTTTAGTATCCCAGAAATTTCAGAAAGTGAATGATTCTCATCTGAAAATGAAAGGAATTCAGAAGCCATATTGGGCCAGGGAAAAGGAAGTGAGGGAGAAAACATCTGGGTAAGTGAGAGTGTCCATTTGCTAGAGCTCTACCATGGGGTGTAGGAAGGGGGCTGCCGACAGGGTATTTGATCTTTGCTGGCGATGCCTCAGCCCAAAGAATAGGTTGTGGTAGTTCCCATAGGTAGCCAAAGTATACCAAGAAATCAAATTCTTGGTCTGAGATGCAGGCCCCAGTATCTAGGATACCTCGCATGGATTCTCATCCCCTGGTCCAAGCTTTGTCATTTGGCATCTGGTCCAAAATGCCCATTGTGGAAAGACTTCATTTCATTTCATTGTCAAAACCAGCTCTGGTTGGCCTTCTTTGTTTCTGGAACTTGGAGAATACAGACGAAAGAAGCTAACTTACTGTCATTCCTACAAACTTCGTCCTGCTCCAATACACCATCCTTCAGTATAGTAATCATGGTAGTCACATTTGTGTACATGTGCAAATACTGTTACACCTGTCTGGCCTTGTTACTTTTCTTACCATGCTTGAGGAAAGATAGGACAAATGTTAATATCTCTAGACTATGAGTAAACTAACATTATGGGAACACCACTGGCTATTTTGAGAGATTTTTAAGTCATTTGCTGTGCATCTAAGTCGGCATCGTTATTTTTTCATTTACAGAAAAAATGATGTTGAGTATCTTTTCATGTGTTTGTTGTCCATCTGTATGTCTTCTTTGGAAAAATGTCTATCAGATCCTCTGCCCATTTTTAACTGGATTTTTTGTTTTTGCGTGTGTTGTCTTAAGTTCTTTATCTATTTTGGATATTACCTCTTATTGAATATATCATTTGCAAATGCCTTCTGCCATTTAGTAGGTTGCCTTTTTATTTTGTTGATGGCTTCGTTTACTGTGAAGAAGCTTTTCATTTTGGTGTATTCCCTAAATAGTTTAATTTTGCTTTTGTTTCCCTTGCCGGAGGAGACATATCTAAAAAAATATTTTTACAGCCACTGTCAAAGAAATTGCTGCCTGTATTTTCTTGGAAGAATTTTCTGGTTCCAGGTCTCACATTTAGGTCTTTAATCCATTTTTGAGTTTGTCTTTGTGTGTGGAGTAAGAAAATCGTCCAGTTTCATTCTTTTGTACGTGGCTGTCCAGTTTTCCTGATACCATTTGTTGAAAAGATTGTCTTTTTCCTATTGTATGTTTTTCTTTTGTCAAATTTTAATTGACCATATAATTATGGTTTTATTTCTGGGCTCAGTATTCTGTTCTGTTGATCTATGTGTCTGTTTTTGTGCCAGTACTACACTGTTTTAATTACTACAGCTTTGTAACATATCTTGAAATGTGGGATTGTCATACTTCCAGCCTTTTCTTTCTCAAGACTGCTTTGGCTCTTTGGAGTGTTTTGTGATCCCATACAAATTAGGATGATTTGTTCTATTTCTCTGAAAAAAGTTGTTGGTGGTTTGATAGGGATTGCATTAAGTCTGTAGATTTCTTTGAGTAGAGTGGACATTTTAACAATATGTGTTCTTCCAGTCTGTAAGCATGGAATATCTTTCCATTTGTTTGTGACATCTGTTTGCAGTTGTAAAAAAGGATTGTTTTCTTAATTTCTCTTTCTGCTACTTCATAATTAGTGTATAGAAATGCCACAGATTTCTGTATATCAATTTTTTATCCCATGACTTTACTGAATTTATCAGTTCTGGTAGTTTTTTGGTGGAGTCTTTAGGTTTTTCTATATGTAGTATCATGTCATGTGCAAATAGTCAAAATTTTACTTCTTCTTTACCAGTTTGTGTGCCTTTTATTTCTTTTTCTTGTCTGATTGCTGTGGCTAGCACGTCCAGTATTATGTAGAATAAGCATTGAGAAAGAACATCCTTGTCTTGTTTGTGATCTTAGAGGAAAAGCTCTCAAGTTTTTAACCATTGAGTATGATGTTAGTTGTTGGTTTCTAAAAATGATCTTTATTATGTTGAGGTATCTTCTCTTTAAACCTACTTTGCTAAGAGTTTTTATCATGAATGGATATGGCACTTTGTCAGATGCTTTTTCTGCCTCTCTTGAGATTATCATATGGTTTTTATTTTTTCTCTTGTGGAGTTGATGTATCACATTGGTTGATTTGTGAATATCAAATCACTTGGGATCCCTGGAATAAATCCCACTTGACCATGGTGAATGACTTTTTAAATGTGTTGTTGGATTTGATTTGCTAATATTTTGTTGAGGATTTTGCATCTGTGTTCATCAGAGAGACTGGCCTGTTTTTTTCTTTTTCTGTAGTGTCTTTATCTGGGCTTATTGAATGAATTTGGAAGTCTTCTTTCATCTTCTGTTTTTTGGAATAGTTTGAGAAGAATAGTTATTAACTCTACTTTAAATGTTTTGTAGAATTCATCTGTGAAGCCATCTGGTCATAGACTTCGGGTTTTTGGCAGGTTTTTTTTTTTTTTTTCTTCCTGATTCCATTTTTTTGCTGATAATCAATCTGTTCAAATTTTCTATTTCTTCCTGATTCCATTTTGGAAGGTTATAAGTTTAGGATGGGTTTAAAAAAAAAACGCGTGTCTAGGATCATCCTTGATCCATACTACCTTCATTGGAGTGGGGAGAGAAGACTTGAGAGTGGAACTGAGTAGTTGACAAGGATGGAAGGTGAGGAGGAGTGACATGCTAGAGCAGAAATGAACCTAAGAGATAATTCTAGCTATTTTATCTTCTTTTTAAAAGATTTTATTTATTTATTTGAGAGAGAGCAAGAGAGCACAAGCAGGGTATGTGGCAGAGGGAGAGGGAGAAGCAGGCTCCCCACTGAGCAAGGAACCTGATGTGGGGCTCAATCCTATGACCCTGGGATTGTGACCTGAGCTGAAGGCAGATGCCCAACCAACTGAGCAACCCGGGTGCCCCACTATTTCATCTTATATTCTATTCTAGCCCAACTTCCCTGTCATTCTTAATGCATCCTAAACTTGCTTATCTGGGTGTTAGTTTTAGATAGCATCTCCCCCTTATTTTTATATTTATCCATGTCATCTCCTTCAAGGCTCCAACCCAGAACTCATGTTTTCCCCCCTCCTTACTGTTTTATCACATTGAATCTCTGGAATTTCAGCCATCCTCTCCATGTATTAATATCTTCACATCATATACAGTAGTCACACAGAGATCGACTCTGGATCCTCTGCAGGTTTATCTGACTTGAGAGCTGTAGTGCCCCTGAAGACATTAAGAACTGAGAGTAGGAAAGAGGTACAGTATGGTTCCCTTAAGTCTTAGAACCAAAGAAGATCAGAGAAGCAGGGGGTATGGAGCAAGAGCTTGAAGGCAGGCGTCTCTGATGCACATTGTTCTACAGCTTCACACGAATCCGGATTTCCAGAAGGTATTATGTCTTATGAGTTCAGAAGGAATGATTCTTTCACGCAGATAGGTAATCAGTAGACCTTGCAGCACCTGACCAACGCACCAAAGAACAGAGATAGAAAGGGAAACTGAAGTTCAAGAATCTCAGAAAGGTGCATGTAATCACGGGCAGCCTGTGAAGGAAGTATCTTCTTCCTCAATTATGTGTATATTATCACCTGTGCTAGTTATTCCAATACAATAATTTAATACCAGGTGACGCTGAGATTGCATTTTAAGGAAAACAAATCATTTGTGTATTCGTTCGTAGAGGAAAAATAGTCTGAGCAACTGTTTTGTATTTGGTGCTAGATGCCTTAAGTTTGGCTCCCTGAGTCGAGGACTCTGTGCAAGTCTTTTATTAAGAACATGCTCCCAGGATAAACTGAAAAGGGAGGTGGCGGGATGGGGGAGACTCTGGTATTCCTTGAGCCTAGGAGTTTCCTCTGTGTTGGGAGGAGGCAGAGAGAGAAATTAGCAGAGTCAAGAGCCTTCTGTCAAGGCCCCAGCTGGATGTGGCCTTAGATTTGTTCCTTCAAAAACTTTCCTCTCCTTTTCTGAAAGCGTTTGAAGCAATTAAATAGTATGATTTATAAATGTAACAAATGCCCAGGGAGAGCCTTTTCCAGGGAGATGAAGTTGCAGAACTGGAGGGTCCCGCCTTTGGGAGAATCTCAGCTATGGTCGCAAGCTGGGTTCTGAGCCAGCGCAGCAGCCACACCCATGCAGTAGGGGGTGGAAACCAACTGGGGAGTAAAATGAAAATAGGGTTGCTAGTTAATTTCGGTCTCCACAGTGATTTTTTTCACATAATGGAAATGTATGCCTTTGGGACTAACAAAGAGCATTCTAGAACAGAAAGAAGCCCCTTCTCTGTGATCCAGCTCCTGCCTCTACTAAAGTGAAGTAACTCAGGATTCCAGTTTGAAGGCATGGCGTCTTTTTCCCCCCGCCTCAGCTTTACTGAGGTGAAATTGACAAGTAGGAATTGTATTCATTTAAGGTGTACAACGTGATTATTTTATTTATTTGCTGGAGAGTGAGCGAGAGAGCACAAGCAGGGAGAGTAGCAGAGGGAGAGGGAGAAGCAGGCTCTCTGCTGAGCAGAGAGCGTGACCTGAGCCAAAGGCAGATGCTTTTAATGCACCTGGGTGGTGCCCCAACATGATGTTTTGATATATACTGTGAAATGATCCCCAAAATGAAGCTAATTAACATAACCATCACCTCACAGAGTCCATTTACTTTCTTTTTTTTCTGGTGAGAACACTTAAGATTGACTTCTTAGTAAGTTTCAAGTATGCAGTACAGTATTGGGTGTTGTTAACTGTAGTTATCATGCTGTACATAAGATCTCTAGGACATATTCTTGTACGAGTATAGCTTTATATCTTTTGGACATTTCCCCATTTTCTCCATCCTGTCGCTGGCAACTACCATTCTACTCTTTGTGAAGTCATGGCATCTTACTGCTTGACTGGAATCAGGTAATTTACTTGTCCAAAACACCTATATTCTTGGACCTACCTGTATGTGAGAAACTCTCAGCTGGGGATAGCAATAATGGGCTCAAATGCATAATAGCAAGATGTTCTAGAATATATGAAAATTAAATTGTTAGGGAAAAACATCTGAATATCATCCATTACTCAGTTGTTCACTCAACAAATATTTATTGAGCCCTTTCTAGACACCAAGCATCATTCTAAGCCATTGGGATCCAGCGTTGAGTAGAACAAGCATAATCTCTATCCTCCTGGAACTTCTATTCTAGCAGAAGAGGCAGACATAGGAACAATAAATAAGTAAACATAAACACGATAGTGTAATGAAGAAAAATAAGCTAGAATAGGAAGTGGGGCTCCTGTGTTGTATGGGGTCGTCTGGAAAGCAAAGGCCTTACAGTTAAGATGACATTTGAGAAGAGCTCTGAAGAGGGTGTGTGTGTGTGTGTGCGCTCGGGTGTGCTTATATTGCTCAAAGAACAGGCCAGTGCGGCTGCAGGTAAACCAGTGAGGGGAAGAAAGGGAGGTCATAATATTGAAAGGCACCAGTTATGTAGGACAGTTGTTCTCAAACTTCTCTGCACATTTAAACTACCTGCAGAACTTTTAAAAATCCCAATGTTTAGACCATTCTCCAGACTTTCTGAGGTTGCGACCTAGTGGTCAGTAAGTTTTTAAGCCCTCCAGGTGACTTTGATGTGTAGCCAGGGCTGAGAACCAGCTGCGAGAAGCCTGTAGGCCATTGTTACGAGACGTGATAGTTGTGTCTGTCAACTTGGTTGGGCCACAGAACCCGGATAGGTCGTCAACGATTATTCTGGATGTTTTCATGAGGGTGTTTTTGGATGAAGTTTACATTTGAATTATTGGACATTGAGTAAAGTGGAATGCCTTTCATAATGTGGATAGGTCTTACCCAGTCAGTTGAAGGCTTGAATAGAACGAGAGACTGTTTTGCCAGCAGACAGCTTTTGGACTTGCAACAAACACTGGCTCGCCCTGAGTCTGTAACGTGGTGGCCCACCCTGCCGATTTTGATCTTGTCACCCTCTACGATCATATGACCCATTCCCTTAAAATAAGTCTCTCTATATGTACACATCCTGTTGGTTCTGTTTCTCTGAAGAACCCAAAGGAGGGTTATAAGCAGAGAAGGTATAGGATCTTACGGACCTTTTAAATAGATCTCTGGTTGCTATACTGAACTTCGACCATAGAGGACCCACGGGCAGAAACAGGTAGACAGTTTAGGAAGGCACTGTAGTAATCTGAGCGAGAGTTCATGGTGTCCTGGACCCCAGTAGTAGCTGGAAGGTGAGGTGAAATTGTAGGATTCTGCATTATCTCTGAAGGTAAAGCCACCAGTATTTGCTGTTGGACACGTGACAGCTTCGCTGCAGTTTATTTTGGTGAACTAGGGCTTCATCCAATCATAGCTTAGGTTAACCACTTACTTTATTTGATGTAGATCACAGGAGGCCAGGCAGAAAAGGGCTGTTAAGTATTAACAGACACACGCAGTAAAGTGAAAGCCTGATCCTTAGAGAATTCTGGCCTCAACCAAACAATTCAAACATTTTCAAACATGTTGGAATAAGCAAGAAACAAAACATGCTTTGACAGATAATTTATTTCCAAACTATATGTATCGTAAGTGTAACTGACTCCAGCTGTTTCTCCTCCTTTGCTCTTTTCCTCTCCCATCGTTTTGACAAGGCGCTGACAGCTTTAGAACACGTCCAGTGTAGTGTTCGCACAGTGGGACGAAACATGTTGTTATTCACAGGGACTCTGACCTCAGGAGGGCTGAGTTTTATTCTATAAATCATCATACAGACAGACATTCAAGTGCCGCTCTCTGGCAGGGACCCTGTACCCAACCCCAGTCTGGTGTGCACCAGGAACAGCTGAGTCAAGGTTCCAGAGGAGCTCGTTCTGTCCTTGTCCTCTGTCTCTTCCCTGTGGCAGCCCTACCTGTCACTTTGTAGGTCCAGCAAACTGCCTGCTGTCTTTTGTCACAGGGGTGTTCACGCAGGTGTTCCCTTTATCTGGTGGCCATGTGTCCCACCTGCTTCACTTAGCTCAAGGCTTCAGGCTTTTCCATAGAGCCACTGACCAGGTGGGGCAGCTTGTGTGTCCCTCAACTTCTGTTTAAGGGCTTCTTCCATACTGAAGCCTTCCTTGAGCCTCTCAAAACTAGGCCACCTACTCCCTTTTACTGGACTCTGTAGGAATCTTGAGATCCAGCACATCTGTATATATACTTATCTGTTTTTGTCCTCTAGGCTCCAAAGCTCCATGAGTATAGCCCAAGCTTGCCTGGTTCACGTCTGTATGCCCAGCCACCTGCATAGTACCTTATACTCTAACCATTCCGTTAATAGTTTCTGGAAAATTGCTGTGTGCTTGGCAGTGTGCTAGACCCTGACTGCACATTGGTGCTCAGTAAAGATTCAGTGGGCTGGGAACAAGACGGCAGAGTAGGCAGACCCTGGTCTCACCTACCGTGGACACACCAAAACTACACCTACATATGGCACAACTCTCCCTGAAAATGACCTGAAGACTAGCAGAACAAGCCTTCCCTGACTAAATACATAAAGTAAAAGTGACACCAAGAGGAGTAGGAAAGGCAGAAGCAGAGTATAGTCAGGACTCATACCCCTTGCGTGGTAACCCACACACAGGAAGGATATCACAAACACAGAGGCCCTCCTGGAGGAGCAGAGGGTTCATGCCCCACACTGGGCACCCCTGCCTTGGGGATCTCTACCAGGAAGACAAGCCCCCAGTAATGTGTGGCTTTGAAAACTACCAAGGATTAACTCTGGGAGAGTTGGAGGACTATAAGAAACTGAGACTTGGGGTGTCTGGGTTGCTCAGTCAGTTAAGCTTCTGCCTTTGGCTTAGATCATAATTCTGGGATCCTCACATTGGGCTTCCTCCTCAGTGGGGGCCTACCTCTCCCCCTCTTCCCCACTCATGCTGTCTCTCCCTATCTCTGTCTCTCTCAAATAAAAAAATAATTTAAAAAAAAGAAATCAGCAGTTTAAAAAGTGTTTGGGCCATATGTGAAGGACATTTATTGACTAATTTTAGGTCATGTGCCACAGCGGCAGGGATCTATAGGAGCTTTCTCTGGGAATGGATACACTGGTGGGTACCGTTTGTTGTTGTTGTTGTTCCATATCTACCTGCTTGGCCTGACACTGCTGAGTGCCATTTCTGACACTCTCCATCTACTAGCACTGCTCACTCTACCCTGGTGTTACCATCTACTAGCACTGCTCACCCTACCCAGAGCATGTGGACATGCTCTGTCCAATTCACCTGCCCTAGCAGGTACCTCACCAAAAAAACTCCTGTCCCACCACACCCGGTGGGCAGCCTTGGTCTGGACTGGCACTCCCCCACAGGGTGGCTTGTGCCCCAGGTGGGGCCATCCCTGTTCACTGGTGTGCCTGCAGCAGCCGCCGCCAGGCCTCATAGCCAGCCACACCAGGGGCCAGCACCATCTACTGTTTGTCTGTAGCAGTCATGTCTAGGCGACAGAGCCAGCTGGGCTGGGGGACAGCCCCACCCACCAGTGCACCTGCAGCAGTTGCAGCCCAGCCACAACAGGAGGGCACACACAGCCCACACATGGGACAACCCTGAGACCCTTGGTTCTAGTGATTGTGTGTGTGTGGAGGGGGGCGTTACACTTCTGGGTATGACAGGATACTTTCTGCAAAAGGCCAGTCCTTCAAGACTGGGAGATGTAGCTGATCTATGTAATACATAAAAAGAAACACGGAGAGTCAGGCAAAATGGAGAGTCAGAAGGATATGTTCCAAATGAAAGAATAAGACAAAACCTCAGGAAAAGAGCTAAATGAAAATAGAGATAAGCAATCTATCTCATAAGGAGTTCAAAGTAATGGTCACAGAGAGCCTCGTTGAACTGAGGAGAAAAATGGATACACACAGTGAGAACTGCAACAAAGAGATGGAAAAATATAAAAAAGTACGAATCAGAATTGAAGAATACAATAACTGAAATGAAAAATAACACTAGTGAGAATTAACAGATTAGAGGATACAGAATGGATCAGTAATCTGGAAGATAGCATAGTGGAAATCACCCAAGCTGAATAGCAAACAGAAAGAAGAATGTTAAAAAAAAAAATGAGGATGGTTTTAAGGGGCCTCTGGGACATTAGCCATATTAACATTTGCATTCTAGAGATCCCAGAAGAAAAAGAGAAAGAAAGGGGTAGAATACCTATTCAAAAAATAATAGCTGAAAACTTTCCTAACCAGGGAAGGAAACAGGCATCCAGATCCAGGAATCATAGACCCCAAACAAAATGAACTCAAAGAGATCCATACCAAGACACATTATAATTAAAATGTCAAAAATTAAAGACTCTTAAAAGCAGCAAGAGAAGAGCAACTAGTTACCTACAAACAGGCTCCTGCAAAACTACC
Organism: Martes martes; assembly: GCF_963455335.1. Classification (NCBI taxonomy): domain Eukaryota; kingdom Metazoa; phylum Chordata; class Mammalia; order Carnivora; family Mustelidae; genus Martes; species Martes martes. Next base: position 14,821,378 of record NC_137904.1, on the reverse strand, counting down.
AGCTGATTTTTCAGTAGAAACTTTGCAGGCTGGAAGAGTACCGAATGGAACTCTTAGTTCCGTAGTACCGAATGGAAAAAAACAAACTACAACCAAGATTACTCTGTCCCACAAAGTTACCATTAACAACTGAAGTTTTGAAACCATATTCACTGTGCAAAAGCTTTTAAGTTTGATGTAGTATAATTTGTTTATTTTTGCTTTTTTTTTGCCCTTGTCAGAAGAGGCAAATTCCTCCCCCAAAATATTGCTAACTTCAGTGTGCAAGAATTTACTGCCAGTGTTATGTGTTTTATAATTTTCACAATTTTCTTAGTTCTATTTATGGCCATTTCTACTGAAAGCAGTCCCTTTCACATTTCTTATGTGGCCAACTTAGTGGTGATGAACTTTAATTTTTGTTTAGGAAGCTCTTTATCTCTTCATAAAAACTTGAGGTTCCTCAAAGAGTTAAAATAGAACTGCCATACAGTCCAGCAGTTTCATTTCTAGATATTTATTTGAAAAAAACCAAAAACACTAATTTTAAAAGATACCTACACCTCTGTGTTTATTGCAGCATTATCTACAACAGTCAAGATATGGAAGCAATCCAGATGCCTACTGACCCATAGATGGGTCAAAAAGATGTGGTGTATGTATGTATACTATATATATATATACACTAATAAGTCAGCCATTGAAAAACAAGGAAATCTTGTTTGTGACAACATGTATGGACTTAAGGGGTATTTTGCTAAGTGAAGTAAGTCAGACAGAGAATGACAAATACCATATGATTTCACTTATATGTGGAATCTAAAAAAAACAAATGAACAAACAAACCAAAACAGAAACAGATTCGTAAATACAGAGAAAAAACTTGAGGTTGCCAGAGCAGAGTGGTGTGGGAGACTGGATGAAATAGGGGAAGGGGATTAAGAGGTACGAACTTCCAATTATAAAAGAAGTAAGTCACAGGGATGTAAAATACAGCATAGGGAATATAGTCAATAATATTGTGATAATTTTGTATGGTGACATGGTAATTAGACTTATGGTGATCATTTCATAATGTATATAAATGTTAAATCACTACGTTTTACATATGAAATTATGTTTTTTTTAAAAAAATTTGTTTACTGGTGTAATTCAGATGTAATTGTATCTAAGTTCTTTTTTTTTTTTTTTGGATTTTATTTATATATTTGACAGAGCACAAGTGGGCAGAGCAGCAGGCAGAGGGAGAGGGAGAAGCAGGCTCTCCACTGAGTAGGGAGCCTGATGTGGGGCTCAGTCCTAGGACCCTGACATCATGACCTGAACGCAGCCGCTTAACTGACTGAGCCACCCAGGCAACCCTGTATCTAAGTTCTTGATTATTTTCCTAAAATCAGGTCCCATTTCCAATTTTTTAGTATCTACAAAAGGTATTATGATTGTCTTTCTCATGTCTAAGCTAGGAAATGCTGCTTTCTTCATTTCTTGTGTGAAGTAACCATCACGTCCTGAAAGTTAGTTCTTCGAAACAGTCCTTATAGTCACATCATCTTTATTCCTGCTGATACTAATTAGTGGTCCTTGTCATGGCCTGAATTACTAAAATAGCTATTCTCATTCTTCCTTCTTCCCCAGAGGCACATATTACCAGGAATTTGGTGCATATCCAGTTCAGAATCCTATACTTACACATACCACATATACTGTATGTATATAATATGTGTATAGGTCTATATAAGTGTATATAAACACATATATAAACATGTATATATGTATATATATTTAGTTTTGTGTGCTTTTAAATAGTACGTGATATTCTGAAGCATGCATTTAATTTTTTGTTATTTTTATCTTGAATGAATATGACTTTTCATTATTTTTTAAAATACTACATTTTTTTTATAATGAGACTGGGAATTCCTATTTTAAGATTGTAACCTAAAGACATTTTTGCATTCTTTTCCTCTTAAGTCTTCAAAAAATAAGATTAAGAAAGGAAACAAAACTACAAATTTAGTAGAATTTGGGTAAAGCTATGTGGCATGTATAATACATTTATAGCTGCACTATATGAGGGTGGAAAGCAGAGCAAAGGACATGTGACTTTAACAGCAAGGAGGATGGTAGGGTGCATCTGTATCTGTGGGGTAGAAAGGAAGGTGTAGGGTAGGACGGAATTCAGACCTAGGACTTACTGAGGTAGAAAAGCTAATAGGAATCCTTTCACCGTAGAGTCACATCCTTACAGGGAGGGCGACAGAAGTGAACCTGTGACCAGCTCCATGTCCAGGGACTGCAAGGGAAATCACCTCTCTCTCGGCAGGCGGCAGGCGCAAGAACCACAAGCTAGTGCTCCCTTGGATTTACCATTCAAATTCAGGTCACTTGGTGGTTCAGAAAACTCAAGCTGTGAATTTTGTTTACCATGTTCATAGACTGGCAGATACCCTGAGTGCTTGGCAGAAACAAATTAAAAAAAATGAAAGCAATTATTAACTTCAGGAATAACGAATAGTTGTACAAGAACTGTTTAGTGGTGAAAAGTATTTATATAGTTATAATAATGAAAACTCTAGGTATGGATTTAACAAAAAATTGAAGTATAATTATATTGGGAGAATGAAGGAAAGGGAAAGTAGGGTATAAATGAGCTAGATAATAGAGAACCAGTAGTTAATGTCTGAAATTGATAGAAGAATTTCTAGTATTTAGAAATTTAAGATTAAATAACAGTGACAGTTACGGTTGCAACCCTTTGAAGGAGTTGCTTCCTGGGATGTGAAGGAGTAAGAAAGCTTAAATAAAAAAAAATAATAATAATAAAAAATAAGCCTTTTAACACTATTTGACTTTTAAAATTGTTGGAATAGAATATTTTGTTTAAAATAAAACTCTAGGGGTGGCTGGGTGGCTCAGTGGGTTAAAGCCTCTGCCTTCGGCTCAGGTCGTGATCCTAGGGTCCTGGGATCGAGCCCCGCATTGGGCTCTGCTCAGCAGGGACCCTGCTTCCCTTCCTCTCTCTGCCTGCCTCTGTGTCTACTTGTGATCTCTGTCTGTCAAATAAATAAATAAAATCTTAAAAAAAAAAACAACTCTAACCATAAAGGCTGTGATAAAATAAATTATCCAAATACGAGCCATGTAAAAGTGATGTTAATACAGAAGTAGAATTCAAGGCAAAAAATATATCAGACAAAAATTTTTTTACTGAAGCTTATAGCCCACCAGGCAAATATAAAATTATGGCTATTTGGGCCTCCCAAACATCATTAAAATAGATAAATCAAAAACTGTTTAAGTTGTAGGAACAGTTGCCACAAACAACTACTTTTGAGACATTAGCATATCTCTGTTAGTCATTGTTAAGTCAAACAGGAGCAACAAGGGGGGAAAGGATATAGAAAGAATTTAAATACTACTAATAAAGTGGTTTTAATATGCTGCACTGTGCTATAATATGATAACATGCTGTCTGTTAAACAGAAACTGTATGAGTTATGCATTCTTATTATGAATCTATAAAACTAGAAATAAATAACCAAATGTAATAATAAAATAATCCCAGTCATCTGGAGATCTTAATGCACTGTCCTCAGTAGTTCTTGGAAGAAAGGAAACATTAATTCTTCAATTAGACTACATTTAGAAAGCAATGATAATGTGCACAGTACAAATTAAAACTTATGGTAAGTGGCTAACAGAGCATTGTTCAAAAAAAATTCACGGTCATAAATACCTTCATTCCTAGACAAAGTGAAATGAGGAAAAAATGTTGACTGAAGAAAGTGGAAAAAGAAAAATAAGAAAATTTTAAAAATGGAGCAGGGAATATAGGAACAAGGAAACAGTAAAAATTAAATGTGTATAAATAACATAAAAACAAATTCATGAATTGGGATTTATAAATAATAGTAAAAGTTCAGCTTGTCTAATAAATAGAGATCACTCAAATCCTAGATATAATACAATCCTAGATATCAAATAGATAAAATACTGTGAAAACATTTAGAGAGCCCAAGGCTAATAAGTTTGCAAACTTCAGAAATATATAAATTAGAAAAGTTTACTAAAGTAGAAAATCACAAGTAAATATTTCATCAAGAGAGCAGTTGAAAAAAGTCAAGATACTACTGGGAATAAATGTGTCAATTCCAGACACTTTTGTAGGCAAATTCCTTCCAGCTTTCAAGGGACAGATAACCCCTGTAATGTAAAAACTGCTCTACATTCTATCACTTTCTAATTGTATATTGGAAAAACACAGTCTCTCCAACCTCAGTGTTTTAACTAATAAATAAAAATGGATACCTGACTACCAAAATGTAAGGAATCATATAGATAAAACTAAAACAAGTTTTTTGACTTGAAAAGAAACTACAGGAATGTGGTCAATTATAAAATCTTAACACTGTGATAATATAACAATCACATTTGGAGAATGTTACAAGGAAAAGGTCCCATTTACATGAGTAACCAAAAAAACAAAACAAAACAAAACAAAAAAACACCCCACAAGAAGAATGGTACAGGATGCACCAGTCTGCTGAGAGTCAAAAAGTTGACTAAAGAGACACAGATTTAGGAAGACTATAGGGTTGACACAGTTTGATTGTGGAAAATAGGACGTATATGGGCAGTCTGACGCTGAATTTATAATTTTGCTGTGGAATCTACTTTTGTATTTTGAGTAATTTTTAGGAAAGTCCCAGCCAGACTATTTTCCATGACTTTCAACAGAGCAAGAGTATCTACTGCCGCACATTTCTGTAGCTTACACTTAGTTTTCTGCTGAAGAGAACACTAATGAACAAGTACATTTTCTGTGTTTAATTTGTATCATTAGTGGGTTTGCTTCTATATTCTGAAGAGATCTCTTCTTTTGCCCAAATGGTGACTCATATAAATGAAATACACAAGGGTTCTCATGATTAGGTCACCAAGGAGGCATGAGGGACCTCCCAAGAGGCCAGAGCAAACAACCATCTCCACCACTGGTCTGGCATTTGGGGCAGCGAGAGGAGGACATGCGATTAGACATAACATATCTCTGTGCAAGCCCAGGGTGAATGTCAATTCCCAGGGATCTGTGTTTTCAAGAAAGACCCATGATGTAAGCGATTGCTGGACTATAGCTGCTTCCTCGGAATCCCCTAAAGCTCCCGCTTCATCTTCAGGCAAGAATGGAGAAACACTCTTCTACTGCAGAATCGGGGGTGGTAATGGGGTTCCCAAGTGAGGTAGTACAGCAGAGATCGTGGGGTTTTAACTACAACTCCCCTCAGGCCAGAGTGGTACCATGCCAGTCGCTGGGAGTGTGGGCAGATTCTTCAGAACAGGCTAGAATGGATTTCACACACAAACGCACCACTTGTATGTCTCCTAATATTCCCATCTTGATCCGTCTCTCTCTCATCTTGCAGAGACCATTCCTCCCCATTGTCTTTTCTGAGGTCACGTGACACCCGCGTTGGTGAGTAGAGCACTGTGGGTTGTTTTCTGGGACCTCTGACAGGGCTTGCTTCATTACCATCAAAAGACATTGACTTAGCACCGTCTGTGTTCAGGAAGTGGGCCTGGGGGCCAAAGGTACAGGGAAGTCTAAGATCCTTTCTGTTCCTGAGAGGCTTACAGTTTTTGTTGTGATTGACTTGAAAAAACATCCAGGTAAAGCAGGATCCACCAAGGGCTGTGTGATGATAAAGGGTAAGTTCAGGGGGCAGAGGGAATGGTCACTGAGGACTGATGGGAGCGAGATGGGGAGGGGGTAGATGGCAGTGGTTTAGTGGCAGGGTTTTTAGTGGTAGGCTTGGACACCTGCATCCTAGGGGACGCTGGAGTGCTGCTTTATTAGAGGCTAGGAAGATACCCCAAACCTCCACCCCATCCCACACTCTCACCTGCTGCAGACACATCCCAGAGCAGAACTCTGTGGGACAGTGGCTTTCTCCCCACAGATTTAAGACGGCCAGACTCCCATGCCAGATCCTGGGCAGAGAGACTTGGAGGGAGATTGGGGGCCTGAAGTGAAGGAGGCCAGCCTGGCCAGAGGGACTGGGGGTGTGCTGAACCAGGTGGTCCCAAGAGAAGGGGGAGCAACGCTGCTGGCTGAGGCCTTCTAATCTCAGCAAACCTCTGCACCCTCACCCCAGGGCCCCCACCTCGAAGCTCTGCTTCATTTCCACCTCCTTCATCAGTGAGGGCTGCAGACAGAGGAGAAAACTCTCTGAGAGTGTCTCTTCTCTCTCCAAAACCAGGATCATATAATATGGGCTTAAGGTTCCATAAAATGGTCCTACCCTAGGCACCTGGCAAGGGTAAACTCAGCAGCTGCGTTCCCCAGCAGAGAGCTGTGCTTTGGTATAGCTTCATGGCAGGTGGGGTGGGAGGTGGGGATGGGGTCTGGGGTATTTTCAGCCTCCATTTCCCATCAGGCTTAGACTGCAGGTGCCTACACCTGATGCCAAACCTCAGCACCTCTGTTAGCCCCTCCTCAGCTCTCTCACTAGCCCCTGGTGACCCTTCTCACCACTCACAACACCTTTAGCATCCATGGTCTGCACAGTTCGCTTGGCGAGCAGCTCAGCTTGTGTTCCCTTGAAATTGTTCTTAAGTCATAATTATCAAATGAATAGGCGGGGGTAGGACTTCTGGCTCTGCCACTTTACAGCTGGCTTCCTTACCTTTTATCCTAGACAGCGAGGTGGTGGGGGGATGGTTATCAAATCTTGCCCAACTTAACATCATTAGGCATTAGGCAGGGGCAGATCAAAACCACAGTGAGCCCTCACCTCATACCTGTTGGCTTGATGCCATAGCTAAGACATGCAAACAACCTATAATGATGGATGAAGGGAGAAGGAAGTCATGGTCTATATACAGTAGAATATTATTCAGCCGTTAAAAATGAGGAAGTTTTGTCACTTACAGCAATATGGATGGACCTTGAGGACATGACACTGATATAATAAGAGAAATAAGACAGATTGAGAAAGACAAATGCTCTGTGATCTCACTTGTATGTGGAATATAAAAGAAAAAGTAAATATGTAGAGCGATCTGATTTGTGGTTACTGAAGGGGGGTGCGGGGGGCAGGGTTGGATGAAGGTGGTCAAAAGGAGCAAATTTCTTGATTGTCAGGATTTTTAAAAAAGGGGGTAAAGCCCTCACCCAAGGTGGGAGCTAGTTCATTCCGTGGCAAGACCAGTTTGAGACAGATCTGGAAGGTGGAGCTCCAGTTCTAGGATTCACCTTGGCCAGGAGGAAACTGGTCTACAAAGGGAGGATAATGTGAGCACTCTGGCAGAAGGCATCGAGAAGGGGCGCCTGGGTGGCTCCGTCAGTTGGGCATCTGTCTTTGTTCAGATCATGATCCCAGAGTTCCGGGATCGAGCCTGGGATCAGGCTCCCTGCACAGAAGCCTGCTGCTTCTTCTGCCTGCCTCTCCCCCTGCTTGTATGTTCTCTCTCACTCTCTCAGACAAATAAAATCTGTTTTTTTTTTTTTTTTTTTTTAAAAAGAAAGCATGGAGAAGCCCATGTCGCTGTGAGTAGGGGAGCTGTGGAAAGGCACACCTCGAGTGTCCAGCTGGGGAGACTCACCAAGCCAGCACTGAATCATGGTGAATCATCTGCTGACCTTCCGGTACTCTCTCTGACTTGCTTCTCAAAGGGTGGCCCGTGGAGCAGTAGCCGAGCATCGCCTAGGAGTTTGTGAGAAGGCAGACTCTCAGGCCCCACCCTAGACATTTTGAAACTGAATCTGTATTTTCGCAGGATCCCAGGTGACTCATTTGCACGTTAAATCCTGACAAGCGCTGTTCTGTTGCACAGATTATTAAAAGCCCCCGCCCCCCCCACACTCCCCCGAAGCCTTAACCAGGAACAGATGGCTCTCATGTAGCTGGCGACTGGGTTTCCAGCCATGGCCCCGAACCTCCATTTCTCCAGCAGCTCCCTGTGTCATCCCCGGAGCCAGTGCATCAGAAGTTCTCACACTTCGGAAGGCACCATCAGCCCGACCCGGGCATTCATGGGCAGCCTCCTGGGCCCTGTCCTCCTGCCCTCCCCAGGCATCCTGATGCTGGTTGTCTGTCCTGAGGCTGGAACGGGAGAAGCAGCAGGCTAGAAGGACCGCTTATCCTTGTCAAGTACAAGATTCTGGAAAGACTGGGGAGCTAAAAAATATTATATTTCCTGTGTAAAAAAGCGCTGGATTTGTTGTATCGGTCTTTAACTTGCCCCAACCCTGCTTTAACTAGACGTTTATCATAGTTAAAGTATAAATAATACCATTAGCCTTCCAAGCAATGATAAAATTAGCAGTGTAAACAAAGCAAGTTAAGTGACCTTAGTCAGACCCCTAGCTGACTCTGACCCAACACCTACTAAGACGATTAGTCAGGGCAAATTTGAGCAGGGCAAAGGGGCCCTGGGGAGGAGAAAGCGTCTCTCCCTATTTATTTCCTGAGAACCATCCAGTGCACAGGACTGGTTCCTAAAATGTCTGCAGATGATTAGGGCCCTGGATGTGTAGAGCTTCAGCCCAGCTTTGTGCCAAACTCTGTCATGGTTAGTTTTCTCTGGGAAGAAAGTTCCTTCCAACTTAAAATTGTCCTGCTGTTAATACTCCAGCTCCCTGAGAAGGGAGTGATGTCTCTTAGAGCTCCAGCGAGTCCCGATGCAGAGTGGGAAACCAGCCGTGGTGGCCACTGCCTTTCTTGGTGAAGGTGGGGTCCCAACTGGCTGAATGAGAAGTGTGTCTGTTGGTTTGAGGCAGACACCCGTGTCAGGCCTCCCCACACCTTCCGGAGGGCCTTCTTGACTCGCTACGGCCAAAGTGAGCTCCCCTTCCTCTAAATCACGGGTTGGTGTTGCTGACTTGGACCCCCTTTGTTGGGCTCGCCTTTCTGGGATCGTTTCTTTTCCTGTTTGCTAATTTCTTGACAGCAGAGGCCCTGCACAACACTGCTTTTGGTCTTCTGTGTTGAACAGGCCCAGTATTTGAGTCAGAGCACCTGGCTAGTGTCCTACTTTTAATGAGTGAAGGAGGGAAATGCTCCTTCCATACTCGTTCGAGCTCCTCCCAGAAGATGACAATTTAATCTAGCGCTGTCAGGATGCAGGTATATGTGGCCATTTTGACCAGTGGGCCATGTGTTAAAAGGTCTAGTTTGCAGGTGAGAGCACGTGTATACACGTGTTTGTGTGTGCATATGTGTGTCTTTGTCTTTGTGGGTGTGCATGTGTGTATGCAAACGTGTGCATGTCTGTGTATGTGTGTGCATGCATGTATGCACGTGTGTATGTGTGTCTGTGTGTGTGTGTCCATTACTTTCTTCTCCTAGGCAGCTGGAACAGTAAGCTCAGAGTGTGACAGTCCCTCTCTTTCTGCAGCCTCATCACACACGTACCAGACAGACTGGAGGCCAGTTGGAAACTAGGCCATGCTAGTTACCAGTTGTGCCCGACTGCCTGGGGTCTTTCTGGCTCCTTCCTCCTCTTCCACTTCACGTCCACTATCTCCAGAATCATGCCAAAGCCTGTCGTGGCAGAGCACTCAGCATTAGAAATTAAGCTCACAAGCCCCATTCGCCATGTCTCCCCATGGTGACTCTTCCTCAGGGTGAGACAGCTGAGGAAGGCTGCCTCTGGCCTGACCCCCTGCCCTGATCCAGTTCCCTCAGTTCATACGGATCCCAGCTACCATGCCACAGCCCCAGGCCTTCTTGCCAGTCAGCTGAACTCTTCAAATTACAGGTTTCTCCTCTGTAAAATAGAGATCATGGTATTAGCAGCCACACTCACAGAGATTTAAGTGAAGTGACATCGACTGTGGGAGCACATTAAAAAGGAAATTCCTTACTGTCTTTCCCCTCAGGCTTGGTGGGTATTCTGATGAAATGAAGACAGTGAATCTTTATAGGATGGTTGATTGAACAAACAAGATGTGTTTCTTGCTTACAGTTGAGGACTTAATGTGTCCCTTGAGAAGTGATTTTACATTTTTGCGTTGGGGTCTAATGGAGTAGAAGTACTCTGGTGGGGAGGGAGGGTGTCTTTATCAATCAAAAGTTGGCTTTGAGGTCAAAGATAAGACTGTCATCTGAGAGGTCGATCTGCTGGAGTTGGTGTTCTGGAAGGGGGCTCCCTTCAGTGGACCAGTATGGTTTTATTGCTGTAAACAAATTGATTTTTTTTTTTTTTTTTGCCGGACATGGTTACTACGAGCTTGACCTCTATAAACATACTCTCGGCACCAAAAAAAAAAAAAAAAAAATGGATAAAGACACCGATATATCTTCCCTAAGTCAAACTCTTCTGTCTCATCTGTTGGAGCTTCTGTGCCCAGGGCTGTAGGAAACCACACCCTGGCAAGAAGGACCGGCCCCTGCAGACGGGCGGGTAGTTCCAGTCTCCACTCACCCAAGTGACTGCAGTCCGAGTTTGGAGACGTGCATCTTCTCGCCATGAGCCCAGGTGTCCACTTGCCCACTGCTAGAAATCAAAGCTGGCTGAAGTCCCCTGCGTGTCCAGGCCAGCCTCTCACTGCTTTCTCTTCCTTTCCCTGGTTTCTTCCCTGCTGCCTACAAGCGAATTTATATCTTGCGTCTGCCGAAACAAAAACAAGTCTAACAAAACGAAATAACTTTTCTCTTATCCTACTATCTCACTGCTTTTCTTACTTTCTTTTAGTGTTATATCTATCTTATCCTACGATCTCACTGCTTTTCTTACTTTCTTTGAGTGTTCTGTGTACGCACAGAGTACCCTAACCTTCTGATACTGTTTCTTAACCAAAAACTTCTGCTTCATTCCTTTGGCCCTGACCTCTGTGCCCGCATTGTTTCCTAAAAGTGCTCACAGTGGCCACTCAGCTGGCAAATCCAAGACCTGTGTTGTAGGATTCCACATCCTTGTTCTCTTTGCAGCATTTGACCCTGTTTTATGTTGTTTTAAGTCGGATGAACTATGTCCTTTTCTCTTCTTGACGCTTCAACGTTTTGGGGCTTTGCTGACCTTGGAGAGAATCCCCTTTCAGGACTAGCCTGTTCCTAGAGATAACAAATAACTTACCCTCAAGTGTACCTTTCAAATGCAGACCCCCCTCCCCACCAGCCACCCTTTATATTGGGAGGGGGGCTCTGTTCACGGCCACTATTCCCTTGTGCTGATCACCCAGGACCAGGTACCCGACAATGAGGGCCCTCCCTTGTGTCCCAGAGCGGCTGAAATGATTCAGACTAGCCACCCTCAGCCAGATCACCCTGCTTCGCACGTTCTTTCCCACAGAAACCACAACATAAGCTCTTACTCAGGATTTCCCTCCTTCCCTTGGCCTCCCAACTGAGTGTGGCCCTGCGTGCCGTGCCTTCTGTTCCTGGGGATCTGTGACTGTAAAAACTGCCTCCTTCGTGAGAGTCATTTCCATGTCTGTGTCTCACCCTAAGCAATTAGAACAAATCCCAGGCACCCTTAAAACATACATTCTTTTTTTGGAAAGTGACCCCTCCTTTGTCTTTGGAAAGCTCTCTGGTCTTTTAACTCCTCCTTTGTCTTTTTGCATTGTTCTACTCTCATCTGCTTATAGAAGCTCCGGAAACAGGATCATACCTATAGGCTAAGGGATTTCTAACTGTGCAACAAGGTAGATGGTAAACTAAAAGTAGTTTCGTCCCGCCCCCCCTCCTTTTTTTTTTTAGAAGGAGAGAGACTCTCCATGCTCAGCCTGGAGTCCACCCCAGGGCTCGATCTCACGACCCTCAGATCATGACCTGAGCCTAGTTCAAGAGTCGGGCAGTTCACTGACTGAGCCACCCTGGCACCCCTTGCCTTTGTTTTTCTTAAAGGGAGGAGGGAAGAAGGGTTTAGGGAGGACGAGGGTTAGAATAAACTTTTAAGTGTACATTGAACATGATCATCTGTGAAATGAAGTCAAAGATTATCTTCTCTTATCTCCCTTTAAAGTTGCCCTTGCCTTTGGAAGAACCTGCAGGACCCAAGGTTGGGCGCTTAAGCTCCATGCCAGTCGGAGTTCAGTTATGCAGATGCCCATGCAGTAACCAAGACTCTGGACTTGACTTGACGTTGAATCTTTTCATTCTCCTACTAGGACTAGCTAACTGCTGTCGAGGAGAGAAGTGTAGTCAGCTTTTTCTTTATTTCTGGTTTGCCTCAACCATCATCTTACTAATGTCAGCTTATGTCCCTAGGAAGCGGGGAAGAGAAAGGACCGCTGACATCTGATTTGACCGAGGCTGTCCCAAGATGGCTCTGTTCTTGTTGTACCTGATGGGGGTGAAACCTGGCTCTTTCTCCAGAGGGTGCTTTTCTGATCCCTCCAGAGACTCTGCGGCTGCTTGGCCCCGGGTCTTCAAGTCCTGGGCCTCTCTTGTGGCTGGTTCTCCGCACTTAGCCCCTAGATTTCTGGTTGTTGACTCTCCACAGGATTTTCTCTGTTGGATTCCACTGCGCTTTCAAGCGGTCCCCCTGGGCAGGACTTGAAATGGCTCGAGGACACATTCCCATTTTTAGGACCTACATCTGATTCCCTTCCACAGGCGCTTCTCGGACCTCAGGCTGCTTTACCTTCCCCATGTTGTTCTTCCCAACTGCGGGAGACACATCTTGATGCTCAGAGTGGCTTGCTCCAGCCCTTCGAGGGGCCTGAGTCTAGAGGGAGGCCCCGCCTTGCCCTGCCTTGGGGGTGGGCAGTGGGACTCAACCCAGTGGTGGGGGGGCTCTTTCCTCCCCCCAAATCCCTTTCCTTCTCTTTGGCACAGAGCTTGGAAATGCTCTCCCTTGAACTTGCCTTTGCACCCCCTATTGCTCCCAAGTCCAAACTTTCCCATCTCACATAACCCATTTTAAGGAGTGGAAGAAAGGGGAGAGGGGTTCTTAACTGATATCTAAATATAGTTTTGTTTTTAATGATCTTCCTTAAATGTGTGCCACTATGTAGATTTAAAATTACATACAGTAGGTCAGTAGGTATTCTGTCTCTTCTGACAAATACATTGCAAAGAGAAGTCATACTCTCCTCTGTAACATTTAGTCACCACGCCTTTGCGAATTCTCTCTGTTTAGACAAGGCCTTGATCTAGGTGACAGATTGTCAAGCCTGGCAGCACATCAGTGTGACCTGAGGGACTTATTTAGAATTCACACATCAGGATCTAGTCCAGACCTCCTAAGTCAGAGTCTTCAAGCTATCAGTGTTTTTATCAAGCTTCACCTGTGATGATTCTTTTGCATCGCTAAGTTCGCAGGTCTCCTGGTCAGAAATACCAGTGCCACCTTGAAGGAAGGAGCCAGTCTCTGATTGGCAAGTCTTACAAAACTTTACTAATCCCAAGGAACTCCCTTGTAGTTCTCTTGGGAGTACATTCCAGCAAAGTCGTATTTTTATTCATTTGTCATGAGGGCTTCTCTTTCATTCGCTTTCTCTGCTCTGGATGAGCGAGCCACCTCCAGGTTTATCAGTTAGCTCCTTGTTGGATTTGAATCCGTTGTTATGGAATGTCCCTGTTTAATGGAGTTGCTAAGAAAGCCTGAGTCATAACCTTCAACCCCACAGTTTTTATGTTCTAGTGCTAAGTCTCTTATTAACCAGTTTATCCACTTGTTCTTTACTAGGCTTGACTACTTGGATCTCGGCTGCCAATTCTCTTGTTTTGTGTCTTGGTAGCCTTGGGGATTTTAAACATTTCACCCCTTTCTCTTTCTCCTTAATCAGAGAATTGAAGTTCTCCATGGTTCTCATCTGTAACCTCTGGGTATGAAAAATGATACCAAAAGTTCATGACCATTCCAATGTTTTCCTGATCTGCTATTTTGATTTTTGTCTTCAACCGATGGTGAAGAGCTCTGTTATGTTCACAGTCTCAGCTTTGATGCTGAGGGTTATTTGGGGGTCTCCAAAGAGGTAGGTGATGGACACATAGACAGGACACATAGCTGTAAATGAGGGTCTTGGGTGCTTGGAAGAATTTATGCCTCTCTTCTTCCTCATTTCTGGAATCTAAATAATTAAAAAAAAATCGAAGTCTTCTCTGTTTCCAATCTTCCCCAGCCTTTACCAATTTTTACTTCTCTATCCGTGTAGTTACTAGAGTACTCTTGTCAATTGTAAATCTCCCCACCCTAATTCCCTCCCAGCCCACCCCAGCAAGTTTACAGCTTCCTGTTATTTGCAGATAGATTCAGAAGCAAAGCAGTCAGTTCCTCTACAACCTGGTGCCAAAGTGCATTTCCAGGTTTGACTTCCATTTCTCCCTACTGTGCTCCTAAAATTTTCCATTTTGTCATGATTCTCCAAAAATTCCGTGCCCTTTCATGGGAGCATACTTTTCCCCATGCAGTTCCCTTCCCCGCAGCTGTAATTGGGGAGGGGAAAGGGAACTCATTAGTTGAGCTGTTACTGTGTCCCAGGCAGTCTGATAAATGTACCATAAATGGTCCATGAGAACCATTTTGGATTTTATTCTAAAAGCAGTGGAAAACCCTTGAAGGATTCTTAAAATGGCTTTAAAGAGGTATAATTAATATGCAGTAAGCTGAACATGTGTGAAGTGTACAGCCTGATAAGTTTTGACACATACATGGACCCAGGAAATTATCGCCATGCTCAAAATAATGAGCATACTTATCCCTCAAAGTTTTGTATGGTTCTTTATAATCCCCCACTCAGAACCTTCCTTCATTGCAACTACTGATTTCTTCTCTGTTACTGTAGATTAGTTTGCATTTTATGTAAATAGGATTAATTACTCGCATCTCTACATAGTACGTACTTTGTGTGGGGGGGTGCGGCTTGTAGGTTTTTCATAGTTATCTTTTATCAGGTTAAGAAAGTTGCCTTATTTTACTGAGAGTTTTTTTTTATCAGGAATAGATGCTACATTTTGTCAAATGTTTCCTGTCTGTCTTTTAAAATGATCATTTGTTTTTTGATTTTTTTAGTCTGGTAATTGATTGCTTTGAAAGTTAAGCCAAAAGTACATTCCTGGAATAATCGTACTTGATCATGATTTACTAGCCTTTTTATATATATTGTTGGATTAAATTTGCTAAGATTTTGTTTAGAAAATTTGTATCTACATAGTTTTCTTGTAACATCTTTTTCACGACTTAGTATCAGAGTAATGCTGACCTAATAGAATGGCTTGAGAAACATTTCCTCTCTTCAGTTTTCTTCAAGAGATTGTTCAAATGGGTATTCTTTCTTCCGGGCTGTTTGGTAGAATTCACTAGTGAAGTTGCCTGTACCTGAAGTTTCCTTCATGAGAAGGTTTTGAACTATAAATTCAGTTTTTAAAAATATAGAGTCATTTGGTCAGGTTACCTGTTTCTTCTTGAGCAAATGTTGGTTTTACCTCTTTTAAGGAATCTGTCCATCTCTTCTGAGTTTCACATTTATTGACATAACGTTGTTCATAAGAAATAATGGTTTTGAGATCTGTAGACTCTGTAGTGATGTCGCACCTCTCATTCCTGCTATTGCTGATGTGGTTTTCTCACCCACCCTCCCCCGTGCCCCAGGAGTCAGGCTGGAGGTTCTCAGATTGATTGATCTTCGCAAATAACCAGCTTTTGATCTCATTTGTATTCTCTGTTGTGTTTTCTCTTTTATATTTGATTTCTGTTCGTATCTTTGTTATTTATTATTTTGAGTGTAACTTTGATTAGGGTTTTGTTTTGTTTTGTTTTGTTTTTCTTTCTTTCTTTCTTTCTTTTTTTTTTTTTGCAGGAGGGTTTGTTTGTTTTCAAGGAGGAAGCAACTGACAGGTTATGAGACCCATCTTTAGGCTTTTTTTTTTTCCTTCCCTCTGGTGGGTGAAAGAGAAATTATTTTGTCTTTTGTGACCTCTAGAGGGATTGTTCTCTCTAATCCTTTGATGTGTTTCTCCCCACTGCCTCAGTTAGTTTTCTCATAGGTATGCACTAAGCAGCACTCAGCTCAAAACACAGGGACGATGCTCTGCTAAAATCTGGAACTTTCTCTGTCTCTCCTCAACACTCTTCTCAGTTCTCCCCACCCCTGCCAAGCTCTGGCTTTGTTGGCCTCTTGGACACTTAGTACTGTCTCCGCCACTCAGCAAGACCCCTAAGCTGTCTGCTTCCCTGTCCCTGTTCCATGGCCTGGACATTCTCTTCCAGCATTAAGCTGGGGCAGTCATACAGCTTTGGCTTGTTTCTTGTCTCTCAGCTGTCACTCTCCTTCATCGCCTCAGGCCTAATGTTTTGAAAATAATTGTACGTATTTTGTATCATTCTTTAGTTATTTCATATGGGAGCATAAATCTAGTCCCTGTTACTCCATCTCTGTCACAGAAACAGCAGGCCCATCCCTTTGAAGGGTTTTAAGGGGAGGAGCAAGATTATACCCGTTGAGGTTTAAGAGGATCATACAGACCGCAGTGTGGAAAACAGATCGGAAGTGGGGGAATGGGTGGATTATTGTAGGAATGAATGCAGGCAATGGATTCAATGCAGTGGGTATTGAAGGTAGATTTTTGCAGCAAACATGGACACAGGTGACAGATCCGGACGCCTTTAGAGATGGAATCTGCAGGGCTTGGGTGTAGAGTGGGGAAGAAAAGGACAAGTCAAGGTTGCTTCCTAGTCTTTTTCTAGACCAGCTGGGCAGATGGTGAAAGTGGGCAGGTGACACGGCGGGGAGGGCATTGTGGGAAGGCAGAGGTCAGGAGTGACTGTGCGTGGACTTGAGATGCTTCTTTAATCATCAGGTGGAGCTGATCAGATAGGCAGAGGGCTATAAGACCGCTGAGCTCCAGGAAGAGGTCAGGACTAAAGACAGAAAAATAGTTGTCAATGTGTACTTGTTCAAAGCTCTGGGACTGAGCCATAGACAGAGTAGTGTAGGGGCAAGGAGTCTCAGGGAAGAGCTTAGAGGAGAAAAGAGGACTCAGTACAGAATACAAAGGTCTTCAGCACCAGAGTCAGGGAATAGAAGGAGCTTAGACAGAGATCAAGAAGCATATAATACTTAGTTCCTTTAAAAACCATGTATCGGGGCACCTGGGTGGCTCAGTGGGTTAAAGCCTCTGCCTTCGGCTCAGGTCATGGTCCCAGGTCCTGGGATCGAGCCCCGCATCAGGCTCTCTGCTTGCCAGAAAGCCTGCTTCCTCCTCTCTCTCTGCCTGCCTCTCTGCCTACTTGTGATCTTTGTCCGTCAAATAAATGAATAAAATCTTTAAAAAAAAAATAAAAATAAAAATAAAAACCATGGATCATTCCATAGTATAATTACCTGTTTTTCCACCTGTCACTCAGGTGGAGAGCCCCTGCAATCAGGGGCACTGTCTTACTTTGTATCACTCATGTCTCACATAGTACCTGACACACACTGGATCCTTTCAATGAATGAATGAATGAATGAATGGAGTGAATGAATGAATGAGGTTAAGAGATGATTGGTGTGAGGTCAAAAGGACACAGGCTCTTTGTAGTCCGAAGGGCTCCGGAAGACAATTCGAGGAAAAGTTAGGCAGGCTCAGGGAAAAAGAAAACCAACAAAGAACAAATGGTCCAGAGCCATTCCCGTGAGCCCCTAATGGACACACTGGGGAAACGATCTCTGAAGTGACTTCCGTGGATATGGTGAACTTGGATGGGAAAACTCTGTCTGGCTTCCTGCTACAGAACTCGCAAGGAGACAAAACAATGTGTCGGAGTCGGGCTTCCTTGGTGGATGTTTCTATTCTTTCGGTCTTTTGTCTGTTTTCAAGGAGATCAAAGCACGTCTCATGAAATGTTTTGGCCGCGGCTTAGAATTTAAGATGCTCAAAGGTCCAGAGTGGACATTAATTTAAAAAAAAAAAATCACTGACCCTTTGGACCAGGCACCCACCCCAGGAGTCGGAAGAGGCCAGGTGTGTCCCTGCCAGCCCCACAGAAACATAAAGATGTCTTCCCCAAGGGGTCAGGCTAAGGATTACTGACAGTTCCCCGTCTACCCCCTGCCATGCTGGAGAGCCAAGCCTCCCTTTCTTGACTTACGGGACTGGCAGACACAGTGACAGGAGCCTGGCCAAGGAGCCTGGCCAGCATGCTGGCCAGAAGTAAAATCCGAACAGAGTGCTGCAGAGAAAGGCAACCTTCAGAGGTTAACCACGACATTTACGGTTTCATAATTTCTACTGAGAGCCGTGGCCTCGGGTCCCCCACAGTCAGCAAGCTGAGCCGACCCTGGAAGGTTTAACTGTCCGGTTGAAGCTATAATAAAGTTTATTTTTGTTAAAACGTGAAATGAGTCTGAGTTTGGATTTTTCAGCCTGGTGGCTTTGTGTAAACAGTTTACTTTACATCGTTTTTGGCTGGTTTTCAATAAACCACCATGATAATCCCATTCACAGACAAAACAGATCACAGATTAGCAGACAGGCCGCTGTGAAACAGCATGTTACCTGCTCTTTGTGTAAAATGTAAAGATCTGTTTTTAGGAAAGGAATCGTCCCTCTCTCTTCTCCAAGTTCAAAAACAAGGTTTCTTTGGACTTCTATGGAAGAGAAGAAACATTACATTGTTTTAGCTCCTTTTTATACCACAAAAATAGATTTTAATTAAGCACATAAAGTGTGCCGGGCTAGGAGCTGTTATTTTCCAGAGAAGGCATGCTGGCTTTATTCAAATTGGAAGAGACCCCAGGAGAATGCCAGAATCACCTATTGCTTACATTTCATTTTAATGTGCTCAAGTTCAATAAAAGTTTATCATCTCCATTAAACCAGTACCTATTGGAACTGATTTAATCTCGTTAGCACAAAGAACCACATGAAAGAAAATCAAGTCCCCAGGACAAGATTGTGCATAGCACGGTTTGCGGGTCTAAATTACATAAAAGAAATGGTCGTCTCTGCTGAAGACCAAGTGCCTCTCACCTGTTCTCGTGTGTGCGCGCGTGTGCGTGCATGCGTGTGCGAGCCGACTGTGCTTTCGTGGGTGTGCAGAGATCCACACCCTCTGCTCTGCGGCGCTCTGGCTGTCTGCCCCGGTGCAGCACGCCCAGGAGGCTGCCGGGCTCGGGAGACCTGAGCTGCTCAGTGTCACAGCACTGCTGTGCTCCCACGCGGGCCATGAGCTGTGTGACATTTGGACAAACAAATGTCATGCCTAGGGGCGCTGGTCCAGCATCTACTGGCAACAGCACAATGAGGACGTATACGCATATACCTTGGCTCTATCCCCAGAGACGGCAGCACACACACAGACACACACGTGCCTTCCTCACAGGGGAAAGGGTCAGCTTGCTCTTCACTTTCAGCCCACTCCTTTCCATATGCCAGAAAGCCTCCCGAAGTTCAAGGCTAGACGCCCAATAATCCAGGGATGTTCAGTCTTTTATTCAACATGCGGCTTGACCTGGGGACCTGGGCCACGAATGACAAGGTGGTGTGGGGCACGCGGCTTCCCACAGATGTCAGCTCACCTGAGACACATGTGATGGGCCAGTGGGTATAGTAGATGTGGTCTGGGGTCTGAGCTCAGTGGAGTCTAACAGGGCTGCAGGCAGAAGCTGAAAGACCTGGTTTCTCTGGAAGACTCCGTGAGCGCTCTGGTGTAAATGGAGCCTCTTAAGGCCCCAGGTGAGGAGGCATGGAACAGAGTGTGTGTTCCCCCCCTCCAGTTTTATGCCATGAATCAGGGGGCTCTGGGAAACACAGCCTTGTATCAGCGCTGGGTGTTTTTAGCTTTGGGAACAGAGGGTGCCTGTCATCCTCTGCACGAACCTCAGTGTCTTAGCTGCAGGGACTGTGGTGTGGCACAGTTTTGAAAGCTCCTTGGCAAGGAAGGGAGCCTGGAGTGGAAGAATATGTGATGACATTCTTTTGGATGGCACTGATTCTCCCTCGGGATCTCTTGAAAATATCTGGTTAAGCTTTGACTGGGGGATTCTAGGCCCCTCGTACACAGGGTGGAGCATGAGTCATGGGGGACTGAGTGGGTGTGGGTGACGGTCCTCTGACTCCATTACTCATTGGCTGAAGAGAGATTTACAGACTCTCTGTTGAGTTCCACACATACCAGTAGACCTGTATTGGTCAGCTTGGGCCACCACATTACACATGTCCATGGTTGGGTGGCTTAAACAATAGGAATTTCTCTCTCACACCTTTAGAGGCCGTGAAGTCCAAGATCCAGGAGGCAGCAAGGCAGATTTCATTCTGAGACCTCTTTTCCTGGTGAGTGGACAGCTGCCATCTCACTGTGCTCCCATGACTTCTTTTGGGCGTGCAGGGGGAGGGAGAGTGTGCGAGCTCTCTGGTGTCTCTTACAAGGGCACTGATACCATCTTACTGGGGCCCCACCCCCGTGACCTCGTGTAACCTGATTTCCCTCCAATAGATCCATCTCCAGATTCTATAATATTAGGGGTTGGGGCTTCCTGTGTAGTTTTCAGAGCACAAATGTTCCATCCATCACATGACTCCGTGGAGGAGGTCATGGCGCCCCAAGACCTTTACCAAGTAGAGAGGACCACACAGCTCCCTGGGGAGGAGAGTTGGCAGTAGCAGCCTCCTCTCCTTTCTCACCTCCGCTCGCTGAGCACCACTCACATGCTTGTATCTGTCTCTCGAACATTCCAAGTTCACCTGCTCTTCCCTCTTCTGGAATCACCTTGCCCACCTCCAAACATACTGGCTGTCTCAGCCCTCAGCTCACGGTCGCCTCTTCACAGAGGCCTCTCCCACCTTTCTGTGGGACCCTCACCTACTCTCATATTTAACCTGGTGGGTTTTTCATAACACTGAGAACTAATGAGAAGTATTTTGTGTGCTTGTCTCCTTGTTGACCATCTGCATACTCCCAGCAGTGTGGGCTCCGTGACAGCAGGGACCTAGTCTTTCAGAACTATTTCTATGTCCCCAGAAAACTAGGACAGTACCCAGGCAAGGCAGGTGGCAACAATGAAGTGTTGATGAGTCCCAAGTATCACAGAGACACACGGAGTACACCCACGGGGCAGAGGGGTGGAGGAGACTAACCTCTGGCATCTGAGCTAGACCTTGTAGGAGAGGAAGGATTCTGACAGGTGGATGCATGGGGTGAGGAAGGAAGGTAATCCATCTCTATGGCTCTGGAAAGACCACATTTGGGTTTTCAGATTAAATCAATCAATCTCCCTCCCTCCCTCCCATCCTTCCTCTCTCTCTCTCTCTCTTTCTTCCTCCCTCCCTCCCTCCCTCCTTTCCAACACAAACTCATAGGCTTCTCTGGAGAGAAGATGGTCTTATGCTACAACAACCGAACTCTTGCTCTCAGGAAGTTCTTCTCGATGTCTGACTTCAAAGCTGAACTTCTTCCTTCATCAAATTCAGGCCCCCTTATCTGCCTTTTATTAGAAACACTGTAAACTCTACTCATCATCCATTCAGTGGCAACACTGTAAACTCTGTTTGTCATCTTTCACTTTGGGAAAAAGACGATGCAGCTGAAAAACAGCACTACTCCTATTTGCAATGTCCTCTTTTAATTTAAAAAATGCTAAATAATGGGGCGCCTGAGTGGCTCAGTCTGTTAAGTATCCAACTCTGGATTTTGGTTCAGGTCATGATCTCAGGATCATGAGATTGAACCCCACATTGGGCTCTGCGCTGGGCGTGGACCCTGCTTTAGATTCTCTCCCCCCCCCCATTCCCCCACTTGCGTGTGCTCTTTCTCTTGAAAAGAAAACGCTAAATAATACTGGGTTGGGGGCAGTGAGTAGACTTGTGCTTTACGTCCCTGGATGGCTCTTGGTTTGGGCTCGTGTTAGAGAACTTTCTTAGATTCTCATTTGATTGAGGAATAATAAGAAAAGCAGAGCAAGGGAGCTTTGGTGAACACCACGCTGTAGATGCTTGTTCTGTTTCATAACCTGAATCCTGTTCAGAAAGCTTTGCTGTGCATTCATTCAGCAATTTGATGGCATAGCCCAGGGGCCCGACATGGTACTTGGTGCTGACTCATCTGTGAAGGCGAAGGAGACGTGGTCCCACAGTGGGTCAGGTGGAGTAAGCCATGAGTCCTGTGGGTAGGACTTAGGTGTATAGGGTGGCGCATGGCAAAGGCGGAACAAGACTTGGAAGGGCAAATAGAGTCCTCTGAGCAGTGCCTTTCCAGGATGCTCCAGACCATAGGCCTCGATTTAGCCTAGCCCATATCAAGGCCTGAGCCAGGGCTTTCCAGAGCTCCTCAGGGACTTGGTGGCTGCGTAGGCGTGGCAGGAGATGCCCTCTCTCCACCAGGCAGCCCAGCATTGCTCCTGAGGTCTTCTTGGTGGGTCAGCTTTGGTCTACTTCTCTAGGACGTAGAAAACATAAATTAAGGTTCAAAAGCAGGACAGCAGCTAAGAAGAGAGCTGACTTTGAAGCTTAGAGCCTTAGGTTGAAGGGAATTCTCTTGGCTGAGTCACAAAGGAAATAAAATGCCATCGTAAGGAGAGTAGCTTTAGATTTTTCACTTTATCTTCAAAATAAAAGATTAGGGACACAATTCTGGTTGAGATGGCTAAGCGATGCCTGCATAATTGAATTTCATGCTCATTATTTCCCTCTGAAGTGGTGTACACAAGCAGTCATTGGAAAGCAGGTTTCACAAATACACTGGCCAGGGCCCTGCTGAACTTTACACCTTTCCACAATTTTCCAAATTCTTTCAGCCTCCCTGGCCACTGTGCACAACTGTCCGAGGCAGCGCTCATCTTGCCGGTGAACCAGCCCGGTTCGAGAGCGACTTCTCCTCCACCAGCAGCCTCGTCACAGGATCTGAACATTTTATTTCTGCACGAGATGAGACATGGTCTGGGGGATACTTTATGCTGTGTTGGGTAGGCGGTTGGCCTGCGGCTTTGACACCTCAAACTGAGTTGTGTCCGAGTCTGAATGGAGAACACAGCAAAGCTCGGGGATACTGTGCATGTGTTGGGGCGGGTGGGCACTCAGGAACTCTCTGGACCTTTTACTTAACTTCGCTGTGGACCTGAAATTCCTCTAAAAAAAAAAAAAAGTCTTTTTTTTTTTTTCTTTTTTTAAGAATATACCAGGGTCACTGCTGTGATCAAAGAGTATGCCAGGGCTGGGGCGCCTGGGTGGCTAAGTGGGTTAAGCCTCTGCCTTCAGCTCAGGTCATGATCCCGGGGTCCTGGGATCGAGCCCCGCATTGGGCTCTCTGCTTGGCAGGGAGCCTGCTTCCTCCCTCTCTCTCTGCCTGCCTCTCTGCCTACTTGTGATCTCTGTCTGTTAAATAAATAAATAAAATCTTAAAAAAAAAAAAAAGCATGCCAGGGCCATTGTTGTGTTGTGGGCCCAGTCTGAGCCCTTGTTTCCTCTTTGTCACTCAGTCTCATTTTTTTCTTTTAAAGAGGCATAAAGGAGATTGTTCAGTGCCAATGAATGTATGGCCTTTACTGAAAATCCAGGAATTGATTGGGAAAAATTCTCAGCTCCTCGAAAATGGCCACATCATCATCATTATTATTATTATTATTATTATTATTTTAGGTTTATTTATATTGGAGAGACAGAGGGAGAATGAGCATGAGTCGGGGAAGGGCAGAAGGAGAAGGAGAGACTCTTAAGCAGACCCCACTGAGCGTGGAGCCTGCAGCGGGGCTCAATTTCATGACCCTGAGATCATGACCAGAGTCAAGAGTTGGGTGCTTAACTGACTGAGCCACCTAGGCTCAGTTGGTTAATCATAATATTATTATTAATATCATCAAGTCAAATTGAAGCTTTATTTGACAGTAATAATGTCCGTGGATCCCAAGTTGAGGGGGGGGGCTCCTGCTGGATGGGGAGTGGTGGAGTTTCTTATTTGTGCCCTGCTGTGTTCACAAGAAATTTGGACACAAGGATTACCGTGCACATCTTTCTTCCCAAAGGCTTCTGATGCAGCCTTCTGGCAAGGTGCCTTCTTGCCAGTTCTGTTGGAGCAAGGTCAGGGTTCACGGGTCTCAACTGTTGACTGTGAGGCCCTGTGAGTCTTCTCTGGGACAGAAGAAGGGCGCCAGTCAGCACTGAGATGCTTCCCATACGTTATCTGAGAGGCATAGGTATGGTTGTCCTTACCCGTCGTGCTTCTCAAACTTTCTTTGGGAAAGACCAGGGCTGGTTGGGTTTGGGGAAGTTTTAACAATGTTTCCTTTTTCTTTCTCCATATTGTCACAGACCTATATTTTTGGTCCATGCCCCGTGCACTGAGATGAGCCCAAGGATCGTGTGTGTGAACGTTCCAGCAAAAGCCAAGTTGCTGTAAAACGTGCACAGCTACGCACCAGCACCTGACCATCAGAGAGAGGAAGCAGCCTGCCTCATCTCGAGCCGCTGGTCCGCAGGTCCGGTCCAGGTCAGGATGACTCCAGCATCTCTGCTCTCTGTCTAGAAACCATGAAGAGCGCCATGAAAAGTACGGCTGACCCTTAAGCAGCACGGGTTCGAGCCACGTGTATCCATTTGTACGTGGATTGTTTCCGGTGAGTACAGGATGGTACTGTAAATATACTTTCCTTTCCTTACGATGTTCTTTTTTTCTTTTTTTAAAGATTTTATTTATTTATTTGACAGACAGAGATCACAAGTAGGCAGAGAGGAAGGCAGAGGGAGAGGGAGAAGCAGGCTCCCTGCCGAGCAGAGAGCCCGATGCAGGGCTCGATCCCAGGACCCCGGGATCATGACCCAAGCCGAAGGCAGAGGCTTTAACCCACTGAGCCACCCAGGTGCCCCTCCTTATGATGTTCTTAATAACACTTTCTCCAGCTTCCATTCTTAGGGGATACGGTATGGAATATACACATGACGTACAGAATAGGGGTTCATTGACTGTGTTGTTGGCAAGTCTCCCGGTCCACAGCAGGCTATATTGTAGTTCAGTTTTGGGGGAGTCAGAAGTTATACATAGATTTCTGACTTCCCTGGGGCAGGGGTCGGCACCCCTCACCCCCACTGTGTTCAAGGGTCAGCCCTAATTATGCCAGAGTTACTAGATTTCTAGTGAATTCTCGTGGAAACAAAATGGAAGGAAGGAGAACCTCTCACTTTCTGAAACTCTGCTCTCCTGATTCGACTCAAACTAATCAGGTGTGTACCCCCAACCCTTCCAGGGAGGACCACGAGTCTTGGTGGCTATTCTCCCATCTTCTTGCCAACCTCTTCCCCGTTGCAGTTCCCCTCACTCACCCCTTCCCTCCAGTCCCTTAGCGTGGAGCGTGGAATTCAAGGAGGTGAGGGGAAGAGCAGAATCAGAAGAGTGAAATAAATTACAGTGTCCAGAGAGCCCTCAGGAATCCAAACATAGTAAAATTATTATGTTTAATGTAAAAATTGAACTTAAAATAATTCTGCACTGTGTTTAATAACAACAGGTAGGGCTCAGCTAAGCCAAGTCAGCCAGGTCCTTTCGGCCAGGCGGTCTGACTTCTCTTAGTGAACAGAGAAAGCAAGGGCGAGCTCTTGAAGGTTAATAGAATCTATCACCTCCTCAAGAATGCAAACTGTATAAATACTCAGGTTTTAAAATAAAATCCCCCAAAGCCAGCTTTGCAAAATGAGGTCAGCCTGGTCTGGCAGGGCCTTCTGCGCCGAGCGGTGGTGTGTCTTGTGATCAGGACATCCCTGACGTATAGATGCAGCCTTCGCCTCTAGATTGTATATCGAAAGCACGAAAGCAGAACTCCCATAGCTCAAGTTTATAGAAATCCGTGACAATGTTTGAAGTAGTTTAGTTGAGACTAAAACAGTCTGACATCACAGCCTTGGGGAAGGTGATGGAAATTTCTTCATTTCTATGGAAAATTGAAAAAAAAATCTTTTCAGGTGTTTCCGCTGGCCACCCAAGTGCTGCCCTTGGGCTGCCATTCTCTTCTAGGTTTGGAATATCACACAGAGGTACAGAGACCCTGCTTAAGATGTCAGCCACGTCTTTGAGTTCCATGTATCAGCCTGTGCTGGTGACCTTCCATTTGCCCACCCGCCCCGATTCATTCTCCATGCATCTCTGCTTTGCTTGGTGTCCAGGAAAGTGATCCCAGTGGGAGCTCCCCTCGCCTCTGACTTCAGCTGGATTTGGCCAACAGGAGCCTCCAGCAGGAGATGGGAGGGCAGGAAGAGGGAGAGGGCAGGTGCCATTCCCCACAGGGGCTCCTGTTCTGTGTCTCCAGCTCTGAGGGGCTCTTGCACACGGTTCCCTCCCATTATCCCTTTTTGCCAAGGTAAGAGTTAACAGTTTTCCACTGGGTGACTCACTACAGACCCGTCTGTTTTCTGTAGGGACCCTGGGTGCTAGGCACACTTACCCCTTAGCCTTAAGCCCCGGGCAGGAGCTTCTGTGCCCCCAACTTAATTTGTGTATCATAATACTGTACGAATTGTGCAGAGGATAAATGAGCTAAGCTCATGTTGGTAAGAACAACAACAGAAAAGGGTCATTTCTTCCTATCTTTCAAGCATTTGTTTTGCATATTCCTTCTGGTCATTTGTTGGTGGTAAAAAAACCCCACCAACAGTGGTTTATTAATTTGTCCTTTTTTTTCTGTTTCTGGATTGATCTCATCCTCATCAGTCCCACTCGTTTCTCATAGCAGGGTCAGATGTTTATAATCTATGGTGCATATGGTCAAACTCATGTTGTCTGGGAGTATCTGTGGCTACTTCTTGAGTTTCTGTTGCCACTGGTGTGTTTAAGAAGCCTCCTTCAGCTTTAAGCAGAGGCTCTCTGGGGGAAATGTCAGTGTTTCAGGACTTCTCTCCCCCATTCGATACAACCATCCTCATTCCTCTCCTCTGACCAGGTTTGTCTGGAGGGTTAACAGGAAGTTTATGCGTCCCCATGTCAGTGCTTTAAGAGGCTTTGGTCTTGTAGCTGTCACTGGGTCCATGCTGGTTGATGATGTGATCTGTCCCTGGGCACCCCGTATCAGTGGCCACTCACATAGGTCCAATCCCATCTGGCCTTTGGGAGCACTGGTGATATCCTGGCCCTGTCCTCGGGTCATAAAGTTTCTGCATTCTGTTCTGACCCCTCTGCTGCTATCTTGAAACTCTCAGCCCTTCCATACCTGCCTTCAGAACTTACAGGACCTCTGATACCCTCCACACTGTATACCAAGTAGGGACAACCCTGGGTCTACCTGCGACCCATCTGTGTAGATGCCTACCTTGGCTCTTGGGCTCCATATTGGTCTGGCACCCAGTTGAACCTGAAGCATTTGAAAGGGCGCTTAAAGTGGCCCCAGTCTGTGGCCAGAGAGATGAGGAATGAGCTGCCTTGCAGTGGGATAACCCTGAGTTTTTGTTTTTAGCCTATTAAGCTCTGACAAGGATTTTGAACTCAAGGGAATGGTCAGGACTTGTGCTCCTGACTTCCTGTTCCTCCTCCTCCTCCTCCTCCTCCTCCTCCTCCTCCTCCTCCTCCTCCTCCTCCTCCTCCTCCTCCTCCTCCTCCGCCTTTCCTCCATAGCTCTTGCTCATGCACGCAGACTCATTCTCCACTTCCTCCTAAGGCATTCAGGGGCCCCTTGCTTGGGGTATCAGGTTTTATCTGCTTGGGAATTATAGTAAAACCTGATATTTGAATCTCTGAACTCTGCTTTTGAGAGGTCAGAGGAGCTTTGGCAGTTGGTAATCTTTTTCATTTCTCAACAAAGACTGACTTTTGAGATCATTTCTGCAGGAAGACTTAGAGCTTCAGGGCTCCTCTGTGTGTGCACATACTCCCCTCCCCTCTCCTTCCTCCCTCTCATCTTTCCTCTCTCTCTCTGTCCCTTTCTTTCTTCCTCCCTTCCATCCTTCCTCTCTCCCTCCCTTTCTTCTTTCCTCCCTTCCATCCTTCCTCCCTCCCTCCCTTTCTTTCTTTCTGTCAACAAATATTGATCGAGTGGTTGCAACATCCATGCCATGCCCATTTCCTTTGCAGTACAAAATGGTGTCCACTGTAGTGTTTGGAAAGTGGTCTGACGCACATACCAAGTGTGTTTCATCAAGGAGAATGGGACCCAAATCAAAATTACTGTCAGACATTTTGGTAGGATTGTTTTTTTCCTCATAAGAGCTAGATCCTGTGTGTCACTTTAATTGGAGCCTGTAACTGTTTTCATGACATTATAGACACACAGATTTTATAAACATGTGTTTAGGTCAAGAGATGAGAGGAGAGACAATCATCGGAATCTTCTTGGCAGGGAGGGGCGAACAATGTAATTACAGAACGTGGTGGTAGTAGATCCGTGTGTCATCTTCCTAGAAATGACGGCACCGCTGGGTATGTTGATGGGGAATCCATAGCATCTGTGCCTCTTCCGCTTTCTGTGGTCACTGCTGGAGTTCAGACCCTCAGCCCCTTGTTTGCCTAATAATGTCAGCCTCCTTCCTTCTCGCACTCCTGGCTGCCCGTAATCCCCACCGATCTGTGTTCTGTTGTGCAACCAGAATGATCTGGGGAAGAGGGTGGACCTAATTTTAGAATTTAGTTTGGTCCGTAGGAGCAGTAAATTTTAAAATTCCAGCCACATTTTTTGAAGCTAAGGGGACGCTATTAAGAGATGGTGACTCAGGAATGGGCCGTTGCTCGTTCCCTGCAAGTCCTCAGGGCTTGGTGCAAGAGCGAGGGAGGAAGAGGACGGGCAGAGGACTTTGAAAGGGCAAAGGTACAGCCTTGAAAACTGAGAAGCAATGAAGAAGTTCCATTTCTCTGTCCTTCAGAGCTGACTAGGGCTGGAAATCTCAGCCCCTCCTGGGGGCCAGGCAAGTGGAGTGAGGGAGCGCTGGGGGTGCTTGGTAGGAGATCCTGTGCACCGCAGACCGGCGAAAGCCTCACTCATCCAAAGGGACCACCGTTATTCAGCTCCGGCCAATGGAAGTCTTCCATTTCTTTTTTCTAAGTAAGCTGGAAATACAAGGTTTTATGTAGAATGTTATAATTTTTGCCTGCCAAACTCTGGGCTTGGATTTGGCCCTGTCTGGGACTTCCAGTGTGTGATTTCTGGCTTAGACCACTATATCTGAGATGTGATGGTGCTGGTGATGGGGTGTGTGCGTGTGCGTGTGTGTGTGTGTGTGTGTGTGTGTGTGAGAGAGAGAGAGAGAGAGAAGGAGAGAGAGAGAGAGAGATATTAAACAGTGGCTTTCTGGAAAATTAGGAGGGTGAAAATCTCTAAGTCACCTTGAAGACGAAAGGCCTGGAAGTGCTCCCTCCATCTCAAAATGCTCCTTCCCAAGTTCCCTTCATCCCTGCCCTTTCCCCTCCCCCACATATAGGCCCGTCAAGGACAGAGTATTCTGTGGGACATGGAGCTCAAAGCTGTGGAATTTCCTGCTCCCACCCCCTTGGAGCACTTTCTAGCTAACATAACTCAGGCTTAGAGAAGTGTACCATTGAAGTACAGGCCATGATTTCTGGGAAACCACTAACCTGGGTGGACGTGGGGTGGTATTTCTAGAAAGTCTCACAGTGGGGATTAGAATAAGGAGTTCTTTTTGCAGAGAAAGGTTGACCCGAGGAGTGTGTAGCAAGGAGGGAAGTGGAGCCTCACGGAACTCCTCACTTGGGTTTTAGGAAAACTCATACTGAACACTCATGTGTGAGTTTCCCCCCATGTGAGGGTTTCGATTTAATGGAAGAGATGGGTGTTTAAAAAAATCAATCCCCTAATTAATGAGGTAAGTGCAGAATGAGGCTCTAGGATTGTGTATGGACAGAAGACATAAGATTGTATATGGACCTGGCCTGGAGTGGAGAGAGAAAGTCTCCCAGGAAGTGAAGGAGGGTTGGGGAGATTGGGCAGGTTAGCCCCAGGGCAGGGGAGTGGGGAAGGAAGTGAGGAAGTATTACCGAGGAGGGACCAGGGTACGCAGAGCACAGGCTGGGAAGAAACATGGCCATTCCAAGAGCTGACAGGAGGTCGGAGTGGACAGTAGGTCAGGAGCAAGGCGGAACCGGGCGGGGGGGATGACCTGGAGACAGAGCAGGGCTTCCCTGGGCCAGGACTCTTATCCCCTGAGCACACAGAGAAGTCCAGCCAAGGTTTTAAGGAAGGCAGGCATGCCATCGAAGCTGCTGTTGCGAGGGATCATGCTGGCTTTGATGCAGAAAGCAGATTAGAGTGGAAGGCAGAGTGAATGCAGGGAAACCTCTGGAAGGTTCTCGGGGCTAATATATTTTGGACTCTTACCATGTGCCAGGTACTGTTCTACATTTTTTGCAGCACGAACATATTAAATCCTCACGTAGCCCTATGAGGTAGGCATTATACCCATTTTGCGGGTGAAGAAACAAAGGCACAGAGAGACTGGCTCTCCCAGAGTCAACCCGCAGGTGCAGAGTCTGGACCAGCGCAGTGTCAGTAGAGACGTAGCAAAGGGGACAGAGCTGAGGGAGGAGATGATGGATGGACATGGAGTGGGCGGCCGGGCTTTACCAGTGGAGATCTCTAGCTTTCTGGCTCATGCTTGAGGATGGATGGCAGAAGTCCTCCTTAAAATTGAGTAACTGAGGAGGTGCCGGCCACATGGCTAATAAGAGAAAGAAGCAGAATCCAGATGGGCATTCTAGCTGCAGAGGCTAAGATCTGTGCAGCAATAAAGTGCTACTGAGTAATGTAAAATGTCCAATTGGCTTTATGGAGCCTGTCACGCATCGGGCAGCAGCCCATCTGGCAAAGGGGAAGGGGCACCATGGAGCAGCAGAAAAGGAAGGGTTTTCAAGGTAGATGGGGAGCGGAAAATAAAGGAAGTTATTTGCAAAGAGGCAAGCTTGCTCACCTAAGGGGAATGGAAGTGGTGAATTTCCTAGTGGTGACCAGGAAATTTTGTCTTGACTGGTTCAAGGTTGCATTCCTGGGGGAGGCTGGAACTGCGGTTAGGTTAGGGATTAAGTTTTGGTTTGCTGACATGGGGCCCTTAACATAAGGGACTCCATTTTGGACCTGTGCCTTTCTTGTTAGTGGCTTTTCCCAGTGCAGTATGATGCATCTTTTCCTAAATACGCTGTGGGAAGAGGCAGGAGATAGAGCATACTCCAAGCCCAAGAGCATAGTTAAAAACCTCATTAGAAAATTTTCTTTTCGGGGCACCTGGGTGCCTCAGTGGGTTAAGTGTTTGCCTTCAGCTCGGGTCATGATCTCAGGGTCCTGGGACTGAGCCCACGTCCGGCTCCTTGCTCAGCTGAGAGCCTGTTTGTATCCTCCCCCCACCCCCCCACTTGTGGTCTCCCTTTCTCACTCTGTCTCAAATGGGTAAATAAAATCTTAAAAAAAAATTCTTTTTCTTTCTCCCAGAGTCATCTTGGACCACCAGCTGCCAGCCACCTTTCCCTGTGTGATGGTGTAAGACTCTATTAGTAGTCGAGCTCCTAGAGAGAACTAACAGGATCCCAAGTTCATTTGCCCATTGGATGTGTGACTTGGGCACTAGCTCTTCTCCGTGCCTTACTTTTCCTTATCAAATTTTACCTTCTCTGTGGGATTCTTACAAGGATTGAACGAGTCTGTGTATCTATCATCTATCTATGTCTTGGAATAAGACCAGGTATACAGTAAGTGCTATGTACGTGCTTGCTCCTGTTACTTTTGTGGTTATTGTTGTTTCGGACCTGGTGGTGCTGGTTGCCTTAACACACCCTCCCCTTCCCTTGCTCCGTTTTCCAAGAAGTATGGTCACTTTTTTTCCTTGTACTCCCCCACCCTGCCCACTCTGGATATTCTATCAGGACTCCTTTTGTGGGAGTGTGGGAGCTGTTTGTAAACCTCTGCATGTTGACCATTCCCGGTCTGAATGCCGTGAGGGAGGTCTGACATTGTGGCCGCAGTTCCCATCCAGACTGTCTAGCTGTTCCAAGTGCCCGGAATCCCTCTTCACTTAGAATCCGGGGCAGTGGTCATTTTTCCCCTGTTGCAGAATTAATGCAGATATGGGGACATAGGATCAGTTTTGTCTATGGAGGCCCCCTCTAATTGCCCCCTCTTTTATTCCTTACGATCCTCAAGCCATTAGTTGATTGAGTCCACAGGGGAAATCAAAGAGCATCCTTTACCTGTAAGCACAGGGCCCTACGGTGAGCAGGGTGGAGAGTTAAGATGCAAACGGAAAATCTGGCTTGACACGGTTTATACTGGACAGACCTGGAGAACGTGAATAGATACTTCAGGATGGAAGAACAGAGATACCACAATTTACAACGTTTGTCTCTTCCTTTTGACTTTTCAGAGACATAATGATGAGGAGCATCATAGGTTTCTGGTGTCTTTTGGGCTCTCTGTGTCGGGAACTTGAAGCTCTTGGCCTGTAGTGTCTCATTTGACCCTAAAAAATGCTATCATGGGGGCATTTGTTAGCATCCCCACTTAGAGATGCTAAGGGACTTTCCCAAGGTCATGCAGCATTGGAGTACTTGCAGCATTAATTTGAATATCATCTTGGAGGCCAGCAAAGTTTGCCTCATTTACTACTGTTCTTCTCCATCAGCAATTCACTGATGGTGACGATCGTGGACAGCTTCTTCTGTAGCTTTCTCAGTGTCCTTGATTCGTCACATGCTTCCCTCCCCCATGGAATGATTTCTTCACCCTTCGGTGATTTAATATATATTCATTACATTATTTAGTCTGACTGAATTAGTCCCTAAGAATTGCTCTCCTGACAGGAAGTGATCTAAATAGGTCAGAGTTCCTTGAGTGGCTTCATTTAAATGAATTCTGGCAACCACTAGAAAGAGGTCCCTGAGGAAGAACGACACTTTCAAACTTTCCTCCACCAGTCCAACTGAAAGAGCAAAATAAAAGTTTTTAAAAATAGCCACACACAAAAAAAGGGAGGAAGGAAAGAAAGAAGGAGAGAGGGAGGGAGGGAGGGAAGAAGAAAGGAAGAAAAGAGTATGCTGGTTGTATCAAATCAAAGAACAGTCTGACCCCATGATCTTGGAGTATCATCTAGAAACCAGAGGAATGGACCGCTGTGGAAATCAACACGTAGTATCAACACCTTGACCCCACCAGAAACTATATGGAGGATGAAGATGGTACAAGAAAGATGACAGAAAAAAAAATCTCACTCTTCTGTCCAAAATCAAGGGAAGTGGCTTCAGGAGAAGGAAGAGGCAATCTAGGTGAGAAAAAGAAATCAGTCAACTAACATGAAACAACAAACATGGAGGAATGGATGTTCTTCCCAACTAGCATGGCTTAACTTTGGGTCAAGAGAGTCTGGGGGGGAAAAAAAAACAAACCTGCTAGAATTTACTGAGCTGTTTTCAGCTGGATGGGAGAAGAGCAGACACATGCGCCAGAGCTAATTATCTCTAAAAATAAACTGAGATGCATCAGAATGGAGAGACAAAAGGAGAAAGAAAGAGGGGCACCTGGGTGACTCAGTCAGTTAAGCGTCTGCCTTTGGTTATGATCCCAGCTTCAAGCCCCACGTTGGGCTCCCTGCTCAGTGGGGAGTCTGCTTCTCCCTCTCCCTCTACCTGCTGCTCCCACTGCTTGTGCGCGCTCTCTCTCTGTCAAATAAATAAATAAAACCTTAAAAGAAGAAGAAGAAATCCCAGAACCAGGGAAAGAGCAGGTATGCATGGATGAGACGCACACAGTCTCCTCTGTGTTCAACTCTTGGTTCATGGTACATGTCTCTGCAGGACCTGTTACCTGTAGGGAAATGGAAGTGGCTTTGTTTTAGAGGAGAGCCAGTGACCTGGGAGAGGACATGTTTACGACTGTCACCATCAGAAGTGAGGACAGGATGGCAATTTCTAAACTGGGACCAAATTCCCAGACATAAGGCCACAGACATGGAATATTTTCATAACTAGGTAGGGGAAATTTTAGCATAGGATTTTTTAAAAAGATTTTATTTATTTATTTGTCAGAGAGAGAGAGAAAGCACAAGCAAGGGGAGAGGCAGGCAGAGGGAGAAGCAGACCCCAGCTGAGCAAGGAGCCCGATGTAGGGCTTGAGCGCAGGACTCTGAGATCATGACCTGAGCTGAAGACCAGACGCTTAACCGACTGAGCCACCCAGGTGCACCAGCATGGGATTTTTTTTTTTTTAACAGTTTCATAATACAAAGTAATGGAGGCAAAATTCACCTATTATAAATGTGGATGGCACTGGATAATCCTTCCCCTGCTCCTCTCCTCGCCTCTCCAGACAAGGATCAATAAAGTACGCTTCCGTATTATGGAAGAGTCTACACAGGGCTTCCTACCATAAAGATGACTAATGTGAACAGAAGCCACAGCAGCAGCCATGTACAAACACTGTGAGCTGCCACAGAAGAAAGGCAGCATGCACAAGGTTGATAAGAAGTCCATTCCTCTTTTTAAGCCCTGCTAGGTTGTCATTCAGGTATAAAAGCCACAGTCTGGCATGTTCACATAATCAAGGACTCAGAGAATGCAGTTTGCACAAGGGGAGGTTTTTAGATAAAATAGAAGATTACCAGTTAAATGTGAATTTCAGATAAACAATAAATAGTATTTTAAGATAAGTGTGTCCCACATTATTGCGTGCTATACACTTACACTAAAAAAATTATTATTTATCTAAAATTCATATTCCACTGTGGGAGCTTTGTGATTTTGTTGGCTGAATCTGGCAACGTCAATACAAATCATTCGAACCATCTATTTTATGAGGAAATTTAGCCATGTAAATGCTAAGTCGATGGGGAAAAAAAGAAAATCAAGAAGCTAGACTCTAAAAGCATTCGTATGAGTGTCCATTCTATTTAAGTACAGATCCAAGGGGAAAAAACTTAGAATTACGATTTCAGAGGAAAGTATAAATATCACTAACCTTGAGAGAAAACATACACTGTCAATATACATATGTAAATGTGTGTGTATTTTTAATATGTTAAAATGCTCAGCTATTCCAACAGAGATTTGGAGGAGGAGGGTTGAAGCTATGGAGATAATAAGCGAGCTGATTTTCTTAACCTCGCACAGCAAGCAGCTATGAGATGCTGCTCTGTGTTAAAGTTGGTTCACGAAGAGTGAGCGTTGGTGGGGAGTCACAACTGAGGACTGGCATGGGCTCCCAGGTCAGGAAAGGTCTAAACCGTGGCCTGAAGGTGCATTTGGCTGCAGAACATAAGACAAGTTCCATCTGACTTTGCCACTAAGTGAGACATGTTGACTCACATAACCTCAGGGTCACGCTTGGTAAGCACACTTATGACTCCTTTGACTTGGGGACTCAGCTGTGTTCTCAGGAATTGAGGTCTTTGCCTCCTTTGCCTTTCATTCCTTGACACCAGCTTTGTGCTGGGTGTGGGCCGGCCAGGCATGGCTGAAGACTGCCGGCCAGCAGTGTCTAGGCTAGTATGCTCCCTTGGCCAAATCTAAGGACCTACAGAGAACTTAACTGCTTTCAGGTCTTTCAAAAGGAATGAGGAACTGGTTGGTTGGTTGGTTTGTTTTCCTCCGGAATCTCTCAGAACCTACCCCTTCCCCCCCCCTTGTATCTTATTGGCATAAATTGGGTCACATGGGCCATTTCTCATGATGAACAAAACTGGTTAATTTAGCTGCGAGTCACATGTCCTTCTTCTGGAACTAGGGGGTGAAGACCATTCTCCCCATACCTGGGCTGTGCTGGTGAGGAGTGGGTTCACAATGAAAAATATGGCTTTATCTTTCATAAGCCCCAGATAGGGTTTTTTTTTTTTCCTGCTTTTAGGGGCCATGCTATAGAAATAATTACTATCCAAAAATACTAGCCCCAAATTTAGCATGATGGGAACAGCGGATTGTCCCCTCCCACGGCATGCTCCTCAGGTATATGATCATTGAATGGAGGAGTGAGTGAGTAGAATGATCTTTGCTATTTAAATGAGTCTTGATCTTTCTCTCTTTGAGAAGCATGTCTAATAGGGTAATTTAAGGGAAATACATTGAAACTATGTTTGCTATCTAAAGTTATAACCCGTGTAGGAACTAGGGAAAAGAAGGATATAAACCTTACTAGTTATCAGAAAGAAGGAATTTTTTGTTGTTTTAAAGAAGAAACAGACCAGAAAGCAAAAGATGCTTAAAAAAAAAAGTCTCATTAAAAGTAAAGTAAGAAAGGTAAAAAAACAAAACAAAACAGGAGTGGCACTTTATAGTGGTAACTCTCACAAATTCAAATGCTATAGGATTAAAACACATAAAGCAACCCCTGAATAAAGAGAAGGAACACTAGGCAGAAACACACAGTAACATGCAACTTTCCCTCACGCCTTTCAACAAGACATAGCTTTAAACAGAAAGGAGTCAGCATATAGTGAATCTGACTAATGTAACAAGGATCATCTAATAAATGTAGAACAAACTCCAGATCCTGATGAAACAGAAAATAGGCATTTTTTCCAAGTGCCACGATGATATAGTAAGACATTAAAAAAAAACACAATAAATTCGAAGAAGTAGAAATAATACAGACCTCATTCTCTTAACTACATTGTAATAAAGCATAAAATCACAAAATAGAGTCAAGCAAACAAAAATCCCAAATACTTGGTAGTAAAAGAGAAAAAAAAAAAAAGGAAAAGTCTTAAGCTACTTTTGGATCAATGAGAAAATTCAAAGTAGAATTGCACATTTTCTTCTTTTTTTATTTTTTAAAAATACTTTATTTATTTGACGGACAGAACTCACAAGTAGGCAGAGGCAGGCGAGGGGCAGGGGGGAAGCAGGCTCCCTGCTGAGCAGAGAGCCCGATGTGGGGCTCGATCCCAGAACCGTGAGATCATGACCTGAGCTGAAGGCAGAGACTTAACCCATTGAGCCACCCAGGCCCTGCCCATTTTCTTAAGTAACAATAAAAAACAGGGAAGAGTACTTTTGTGGGTAAAGGGGACATTCATAGTCATAAATACATCATGAAAAGTAAAATGAGAATTGGGCATTCAAATCATGGAGTGGAAAAAAAAAAAACCCAAACTGGGTCTAATAAAGAGAACCAGTAAATGGCAGGCAGTTAAAAAAAATTAAACAGATAAATCTATATTAATTAGGGAAAAAGGGAGAAAGCACAAACAGGAAAATTTAGAAATGAGACAAGTGAAACAAATACAAGAATGTTCCTGAAACAAACATAAGAGGATGCATTTTTAAACTCCAGGCAGAATGTGAAAACCTGATATAAATAATAATTCCCCTCCAACAGAAAATATAGAAACAACCAAAATTGACCTCAGAAGAGAGAGAAAATCTGAATAGAAACAATAATCACAGACAAAATTGAGAAAGTTTTTAAAGATCTACCTTCATAAGAAGTGTCAAATCCAGATAGTGTCACAAGGAAATTCTCTGTAATTTTCAACGAGTAGAAAGATCCGATACGATTATTGTTTCAGAATGTAGAAAAATAGAACAGTGGGAAAAATTAGTTTTCAAATTTTTCTGCAAAGCCATTGTAACATGGTAAATACACAGACACACAGTGGCAACTTTGGAGAATAATATCAATTACATTCAGGCAGAACCTCTAACAGCATGTTATTAACAAATATAATTTACCAATAATGTCATAGAATGCCCCCTCATAATCAACTCCATTTCATTCTAGGAAAATGCGGATAGGTCCGTACTAGAGAATTCATTGCCATAGAATTAGCATTTTAACTGGTCAGAAGGGGAAAGCATATTATCAAAATGATTAATGCCTAAAGTATATTTGACAAGAGGAGCATACATTTTTAATGAAAGCTCTTCTGTAAGATGTATTAGAGGGATACTTTCTTACTATTTTATATCTTCTCCCCTCCCCTGTTCAATTCAGCCAAATGCTTAAAGGTGAAATAGTAAAAGAATGTCCATATTCGGGGCATCTGGGTGACTCAGTGGGTCTGCCTTCGGCTCAGGTCATGATCCTGGGGTTCTGGGATCGAGCCCCGTGTCGGACTCTCTGCTTGACAGGAAGCCTGCTTCCTCCTCTCTCTCTCTGCCTGCCTCTCTGCCTACTTGTGATCTCTGTCTGTCAAATAAATAAGTTAAAAAAAAATGTCCATTTTCATGGTGATTAAGGTCAGGAACAGAAATGAAATCCTCCATTTTGCTCCCTTTAACGTTGCTCCAGAAACTGGAGGCAAAGCAGTTAGACACGAAAACAAAATGGTGAGAAGACACGTAAGAGAACAAACTGCTCTTTGAACATTGGACACAAGAAAACACAAGAGAATCAACATGAAGCTTCTTAAAAGTAGATAATTTGGATATATCTAAATCAAAGTCTTTTCTTAATGGATATGATAGCTTTTTAGGAGGTACACAGATGTTAATAAGAAATGATAGTGTTAGCTACCATTGTTATTAAAACTACATTTTGTGGGGCGCCTGGCTGGATCAGTTAGTTAAGCATCTACCTTTGTCTCAGGTTATGATCCCAGGGCCCTGGGTTGGAGCCCGAAGTCCAGCTTCCCGCTCAGTGGGGAGTCTGTTTTTCCCTCTCCCTTTATCCCTCCCCCCACTCATGCTCTCTTTCTTTCTACTCTCCCCTCTCTCTCAAAATCTTCAAAAAAATTATTCAAAAACCAACAAAAAACTTAAACTAGCAAAAAATGTGTAGGGCCAAGATGAAGAAAACTTTAAAATTCTTATCAGAAAACATAAAAGCTCTTCTTCTTCTATTTAATACAATTTAATGTCCACAGATTCTTGTGACATTATCTGAGCATTTAGTGAATGTTAATAGCGAATCACCCAAAACACTCGCTCAAGTGATTTGCCATGACTCAGAGCCCTGGCAGGGAGGAAATGAGGACGCGTCACATAATGAGTCAAGGGCTTATATGACCGCACAGTTTCATGACCAAGGAAATATAATTAAGTGGAAGAACCAAGCTTCCTTGGGTGTCTGATTGCTTATTACCAGTTGACAGTTAAATAGAGAAGAAACCAAACTTTGGGGACCAGTTTTTCCTGTGTTCAGTAGACTTTTAAGACAGCCATTTCTATTTTTTGCTTCTGTGAGATTTCATTGTTGGCTTACAGTCCAATAGACTACTTTGCAATGTATAAAATTCAGTATTACAACCTTGAATTTCTGAACTTTGTCAAGATTGTTCCAAGTCCATTTCAGCATGGTATTTTCTTTTAAGTATAGACTTTTTTTTGGCTTAAAAATTATTTCAGAATGCCCTACTCACCACCCCCCCACCACGTTTCAATATTATGAAGTTTGATTACTTAGATTTAATTCATCACATTCAATATTTAATTTAATGGAATTATTCCATTTTGAAATAATCTTATTTAACATCTATTGGATATATACATTTTATATAAGTTAAAAACATTAAGACATTAGTTTTTGCTTAAACTGTTAGTAAGCCCTTGGCTACATTCTCTTGGTGACTTGCCATCTTCTCTGTCATCAGTGTCGGTGTAGTGGTGGTGGTCTTGTAAAGTGATGGCTCACCAGGACAAACTTCAAATAATCTGAATGAATCAAAGTGTTGAAGTAGTTTAGGACTACCCAGATCCAAACTCAAGAAGAGCTACACTACAGTGCTAACACTTTTCCTTCATAAAATTGGGAAAGGAAGCTAAATGGTCAACTTGCCATTATTTCCATTGACATTTGCCCTAAGAGGTTTCTTTCTTTAAAAAAGGCTATTTTTAAGGAATTTTTTAATTCAAAGCAAAATTGAGTGAAAAGTACAGAGACTTCCCATATACCCCCTGGCCACACATATACACAGTCTTCCCCACCATCAACATCCTCTACCAGAGTGGTATCTTTCTTACTATTGATAAACCTACACGGATAACGTCATTACCACCAGTTCATATTAGGGTTCACTCTTGTTGTTAGACAGTCTGTGGGTCTTGATAAATGTTTATTGCCGTGTATCCATCATTATAGTATCATACAGAATAGTTTCACTGCCCTAAAAACGCTCTGTATTCTGCTGATTTATCCCTCCCATCTCCCTAACTCCTGATCTTTCTACTGCCTCCATAGTTTTCCTTTT
This sequence comes from Martes martes, assembly GCF_963455335.1. Lineage (NCBI taxonomy): Eukaryota > Metazoa > Chordata > Mammalia > Carnivora > Mustelidae > Martes > Martes martes. The sequence continues at coordinate 14,781,452 of NC_137904.1, read as the reverse complement.
CCAGTGAATCATACAGTATCATATAGTATTTTTCTGACTGGCTTTTTCATGTAGTAATATGCGTTTAAGTCTCTTCCATGTTTTTTCATGGCTTGAGAACTCATTTCCTTTTTCATTTTGAATAATATTCCATTGTCTGGGTGTGCCATAGGTCATTTATCCATTCACCTACTGAAGGAAATCTTGGTTGCTTCCAAGTTTGGGAAATTATGAATAAAGCTGCTAAAAACATCTATGTGCAAGTTTTTGTGTTGACATAAGTTTTCAGCTCATTTGGGTAAATATCAAGGAGTGTGATTGCTGGATCGAATAGTAAGGGTATGTTTAGTTTTCTGAGAAACTGCCAACGTGTCTTCCAAAGTGGCTGTATCATTTTGCATTCTCACCAGCAATGAATGAGAGTTCCTGTTTCTTCACATCTTCACCAGCATTAGGTGTTGCACGTGGTCCAGATTTGGACCATTTAAATAGATGTGAAGTGATATCTGGTTGTTTTAATATGCTATTTCCTAATGACGTATGATGTTGAGCACCTTTTCATGTGCTTATTTTCCATCCGTATCTTTTTTTGGTAAGGTGTCAAGTTTTTTGACTCATATTTTAATCACGCTGTTTATTTTCTTATTGTTGAGTTTTAACAGTTCTTTGTATATTTTGGATAACAGTCCTTTTTCAGATATGTCTTTTCCAAATATTTTCTTCCAGTCTATGGCCTGCCTTCTTGTTCTCTTGCCAACATCTTTTGCAGAGCAGAAATTTTAATTTTAAAGGAAATCCAGCTACTTAATTCTTTCTTTTGCAGATTGTAGATTCTTCCTTTGATCTAAAATCTAAAAAGTCATTGCCAATCCCAAGATCTTCTAGATATTTGTCCCATGTTATCTTCTAGGAGTTTTTGTGTTTTACAGTGTTTTACAGTCAGGTCTGTGATTCATTTTTAATTTCTTTTTGTGAAAAGTGTAAGATCCTTATCTAGTCTCATTTTATTTGCATGTGGATATCTGACTGTTCTAGCACCATTTGTCAAAAAGACTACCTTTGCTCCCTGTCAAAGATCCGTTGACTGTATGTGTGTGGGTCGAAGTCTGGGCTTTCTAGTCTGTTCTGTTGTATTATTTGTCTCTGCTGTTGCCAATACCACATTGGTTCTGATAGCTCTGGTACGTCTTGCAGTCAGATAGTGTCAGACCTTTTTGTTCTCCTTCCATATTGTGTTGGTTGTTCTGGACGTTCTCTCTCTTCATATTAACTTTAGAACCAGGTTATCCAGTTTATTGCTATCTATAAAATAACTTGCTGGGATTTTGATTGGGGTTGTGTTGAATATGCAGATTAAGTTGTGAAGAATTGGCATATGAGCAATATTGAAACTTCCTATCCATGAACATGGAATATTTGTCCATTTATTTAGTTCTTTGATTTTTTCATTAGTTTTGTAGTTTTCCTCCTATTATTTCATAGTGTTAGATTTATATGTAAGTATTTCATTTTGAGAGATGCTAATGTAAGTGGTATTGTGTTTTTAATTTCAAATACTATGTATTCATTGGTGGTATATAAGAAAGTGATCAACTTTTGTGTTTAACCTTGATCCCACAACCTTGCTGTAATTACTTCAGAAGTGTTTTTTGTCAGTTCTTTTGGATTTTCTACACAGATAATTGTGTCATTGGTAAACAAAGACAGTTGTATTTCTTCCTTCCTAATCTGTATACATCTCTTTCTTTTTGTAAAATTTGTGTTTTTAACTCAGGGAAATGTTCTATCCTTTAGATTTCAATGAGGCATACTTTTGCATTTTCTTATTCAAAACTTATATATAGATTTTTGCAAGCACTGGGTCTTTGTAATTTTTTATATACCCTCATACTTAGCTTTCAGTAAGATGTGTCCGGGTGACCATGAATTCCTGTAGTTTTTTTTTGTTTTGTGTGTCTGTGTGTTTTTTTAACTTCTGATTTTTTTTTTCATGGATTATTATAGCCTTTCTTCTTCTTAATCTGAATAATTTTACAATAGATTCTTTTTCTATTTACTCTTCTATGAAAATGGAAATATTACAAAGTTCTGCTATTACTTCATGGAGATTTCGCAAATATTACTTGTGTTATAGGATCTTAGATATAGACCAGCCCTTAGAATTTACTGGCTTTAGTCTCTCATCCCACACTGTCCCCTGAGAACTACCATCAAGTGTCTTCTTGGATTGCTCACAGTTTTCAGAACTCAGTAGGCACAGAAAATTTATCCCATTGTTGGGGATCTCTACTTACTAGAAAATCCTTTGTCTAACTGAACCAATCTGTCATTCTGAAAATTTCACCTCTCAAAATTTTACTATCCAAATCCATAAAGAACCAACACCATGTATCTTCTGCCCATTAGCTTTTTTGTATCCATCATGGTTTTTTCTTCAGTCTCTCTTTTCCAAGTTAAACATGCCTGTACCTTGAAATATTCTTTGGAAGAGATGGTTTCCAATTATCCCTATCATTTTGGTCCTACTCTAGAAACCATTTTTTTAACTTATAAAATATGAAAACCATAGTGTGTGATTCCTTGAGACAACCTGTCGTGTTCTGATTGGGTTACCTTTGTGTTAGAAATGCCTAGTGAAGAGTTGATGGAGAATAAATGGTTCCCGCGAAGGGCGTGAACTTTGAGGAACAGGTAGGTGAGGTATCATCATCTCTTATAGACAGCTTATTGGAGACGATCATATGCAAAGGGTTGGAGGTGGAACTCAGAAAATTTCCCAGTCTGCATCAGCACTCAGAGCATTTTTCAGATAGCAGATCCTCAGCAAAGGTTTGTACGTGCTCTTGGTGGCATATTGCAATGGAACACAGAACCTCTGAGAAGAGGAGTAGGTTTGCACTCGAGACTTATGCTGCCTACTTTCTTGCAAGAATCAGAAGAACTAAAACTTGGCAAAGGAGATGTTCCTTTGGGAACCCGACTTATGAAAACCTTCTTCCTCTGATGTGTGCAGTAATCCTGCTACACAGTGTTTGTGGATATTTTAATGCTTTTGGTTTTGTTTTGTTCCCTTTTGCTATATGGGTGTTTTATTACTACTCATAGTGTGATTTGATAATGTAATTTCTCCAAAGAGCTGCAGAATGTGAAAAGAAATCTTAGTGCTTCAACCTCTTTATTTATTTTTATTTTATTTTATTATTATTTTTTTACAGATGATAAAATAGAACCTTTGAGGGATAAAGTGACTTGGCTCTAAGTTTCTTAATCTTCTGTCTTCATTGGGCTCAGGCTGTAGTAAGATCCAAATTTGCCATTCCCTCTAACTAGCTCTGATAATGGAGGAGAGTGATGGAGGAATCCAGTGGGTGGGGGAGGGGGCGGGGAATCCACATGGAGTAGGCAAGGAGCTGGAGAATTCAGAGTTTTATAAACTTTAAATTCCCAACTGCTACACTATAATTCTGTCCTGGGAGTCCATTATAAGGAAATCATTTTGGTGAGTTGGATGAGGTCCATGGAAGATGTGCCTTGACATCTAATTTGTGTGTTATAGTGAGATGCCATTAAGATCCTCACAGCGTCTTCGGAATGTGGGGAGGGAGGATGTGTTTATTTTATAATTCCACAGTTAATGCTTCTGGTGTCTAGAAGCTTCCACTCATTCATTCACTCATTCACTCAAACACATTTGATAAATGCCTATATCTGTTTTGTATGACACACTGCTTTAGATGTTTTGCATTTAAAGTTGAATAATTCAAGTCCTGAATTAAACCATTAAGGTAAAGAAATCAGTTCTTCACTGCCAATTAAGGAGGCTTGTTTTTTTAACTAGCTTGTTTTGTGTTGATTCAGATGACCAGTAAACTGAAAAAAATAACCGTTTTGCTTAGAAATTCAGTGCCTATGGGTGCCTGGGTGGCTCAGTTGGTTAGGTGTTTGCCTTTGGCTCGGGTCATGGTCCCAGGGTCCTGGGATCAAGCCCCATGTCAGGCTCCTTGATTTGTGGGGAGCCTGCTTCTCCCTCTCCCTGCCACTGCCCCTGCTTGTGCTCTCTCTCTTTCTGTGAAATAAATAAATAAGATATTTTTTTAATGAAAGAATAAAAAGGAATTCATTGTCCATGTAGAATCATCAAGAGAGAACTTTTTTTTTTTAAGATTTTATTTATTTATTTGACGGACAGAGATCACAAGTAGGCAGAGAGGCAGGCAGAGAGAGAGGGAGAAGCAGGCTCCCCGCCGAGCAGAGAGCCTGACGCGGGGCTCGATCCCAGGACCCTGATATCATGACCCGAGCCGAAGGCAGAGGCTTTAACCCACTGAGCCACCCAGGCGCCCCAAGAGAGAACTTTTAATGTAGCAATTCCTCTTCTAGGTATTATCCTAAAGATATGTTTGCATGTATCCAAAAAGACTTATGAACAGGATTATTTTTGCATCATTGCTTTTTTCTTTTTGTGGAAAAAAAAAAAGTTTAAGTCAAGTAAATATTCAGTAATGGAGAACAGGTTAAATAATGGATACAAAGTGGGAAAAATATGCATGTGTGAAACAGAACCAGTATATTATGTATGTTAGAGAATTCTCCCCAAAAGATGTAGATATTATGTATCTATCTGTCCATCACCTCTAAGTTTACATTTTCAAAAATTTCAAATACACAAAAAAAGTATAAGAATTTCAAGGTAAATAGGTCATACAGTTTTCACATAGACTCATTAATTGTTAATTATAGATCTTTTTCTCCCCTGTGAAACTTTTGAAAATAAATTGTAGACAGCATGATGTTTATCCCTAAATACAGAGCCACACCATCACCCACCTATGAAATTCAGCATTAAAACAGCAGTATCATCTAATATACTGTTCACATTTTCTTGGTTATCTAGGATAAAACTATTCTTTATGGCTCTTTCAGGGGAGATCTAGGGTTTAAAATCTGGTTGTCATGTATCTTCAGCTTCCATGTACGTAGGTCAGTCCCTCTGCTGTTTTATGATAAGTCTCTTTTTGAAGAATACCAGAAATTGTACTGTCTTGTAGAAATTTTCATAATCTGGATTTGTCTGTTCCTCATAATTAGACTCAGGTGAAACATTTTGTCAAGAATACTACAGGGGTGCTCTCAGTGATGCATCTACATTTAGAGAAGACTGTGGCTGCCACACTTCTCCATTGTAATTCCCTTTGTATTTAAGAACACATCTGTTTTGGGGATGAATTTGGGTTCCCCCCAAATTCATTTGTTGAAGCCCTAACCACCAGGACATCAAGATGTAAGCGCATTTGCGGATAGGGTTGTAAAAAAGGTAATTAAAGTTTAATAAGGTCTTGTGGACGGGCGGTACTCCAGTCTACCTTGTACGAAGTATCCTTACAAGAAGAGAATAGGACACAGAGACAGACACCAGGGACATGCATGCACAGACAGAAGACCGTGTGAGAAGAAAGCAAGAAGGTACCCATCTACAAGTCCAGGAAAGAAGCCTCAGGAGAAACCAACTCTGCCAGCACCTTGATCTTGGACTTCCAGCCTCCAAAACTGTGAGAAAATAAATGTCTGTTATTTAAGCCCTCCAGCCTGTGATACGGTGTTATGGCGGCCCTTGCAAGCTTGTCCAGCATGGGCGTGGGGTACTTCGAGACCACATGAATGTGCTCACAACATTTTACTCTGTGGAGTCTGATTACTTCTTCATGGAGTCCTGTCAAAGCTCAGCTCTCTGAATGATAAAGTCTCAGATTTGCTCCAGCCCTTAGACTTGACTGGCTGTAGTCTCCCTTGATTCTGGCCCTAACTGATTAGTATATCGGGGGTGGCAAAACAGTGATTTTCTAAATCCACCAGTCCTAATCTTACTGCCTAATGTTCTTCTCAGAGAAGTCTCACCTTTCCTTTTTTTTTTTTTGACTCTATTGTACATGAATCATTTTTAAAAATTCAGTATATTAGCAGCCATTATCATTACTTTTTGATGCTCTCATGACTCCCAAATGTGACCATGGGAAGCCCCTTCAAGCTAGCTCCTGTGTATTTCAGCATGTCTTTATCCGTCTGTGAACACTTTCTTGCTTTCCAACACAATGATAAAATGTTCCAGGACCATTTCGTACTTTGTCTTTGACCTAGAAAGAGCCGTTTTCCCAGGATTCCCTGAATCCCTTCAGTGGGGAGTAGAATTTAGGAACCAAGATCTAAGCAGTCACAGGTTATGCTTATTGCTTGTAGAGTGGTCCCAGTTCTAGACCTTTTTAGTGGATAAAGCTAGTTTATATTAATACTCCTCATTTGTCCTTGTCTGCTCAGGCTGCCATAATAAAATACACAGACGGCTGGCTGAAACAACAGACTTGTATTTTTCAGAGTTCTGGAAGCTGGAAGTCCAAGGTCAAGGTGCGAGCCAATTCCATGCCCTCGTGAGGACCCTCCTCCTGCTCTGCAGATAGCCATCTTCTCACTGTGTCTTTACATGGTGGAGAAAAAGCAAACTCTGTTATTTCTTCCTCTTCTTGTAAAGACTATGGTCCTGCCACAGGGCCTCATCCTCACCTCATCTAAATGTAATTAGCTCCTGAAAGTCTAACCTTCAAATACCATCACATTGGGGGTTCAGGTTTTAACTTACGAATGTGGGGTTGGGATGGGGACACGAACCTTCTTTCCTTAACATCATTTTAATCCAACAGCACAGGATTCTTTCTTTTCTCCCATTGTTACTTCCCTTCTCTCACCTGAGAACGCTGGATTCCGAGCTACATCGACTTATTTTTTTTCCTATTCTCTAGTACTCTTGAAATAGATTCAGAATAACTACCCCAGTACCATGGCCAGATGGCAGACTAGGTAACATTCAGTTTCCTATATCATTCTTATCCTTAACACATGCCCCTCTTAAAGGTACGGAGTTCTAAATACACTGAGTTCAAAAGTTGCTGAAATTCCTTCTTTTTTTCCTTTCTCTGTACTTACATGATAGCAAATTGAGATAAAGTTATTTCATTGGTTTTTCCATACTTTTCACTTGCAACTGTATTACCCATTGAAAAGAAAGAATTTGAAAGGAAATTGCCCATTTTTGCTTCTGTGTACTGTTACGCAGTTGCTACGATGCCTTCATGTGTAGGCACAGCCGATAGGATTCCATCTGATCCCAAGAAACACCCAATTAGGGTTACCTTGACTTCCTATTGTCCCAGCTGGTGAGTCACTCAAGCGCAGAGGCCACGTTTTCTGAGCCATTTGAATCACTTCCCCAGGATGTTTCCATGAGCCATGAGAGCGCATACTTGAGCAATGTCTAGATGTACTTGTTAAGTTTCTTAGGAATTTTTTTTAATGATTCAATGCATTCTCTCTGCGAGCTGCATATTGTCACTTTCAACATTCAGCAGATGTATTTGGCTCATGTGTGGTTTTTGCTTCTCACAGATGGGGAATTTTTCATGCTCTCCATTCTGCCCAGTACTAGAGGCATTTTCAGTGAAATGCTCTCTGTGGATTTAGGTGTCACTGCTGCAACTTTGTTCTTGGTAACAGGATTTTAGTCCACGTTGTGTGGATTATTACTCTCTTTAAGTGCCCTGTGCTGTTGCTGCTCTAATGAGAAGTTGATCGGTTTTTTTGTGTGTGTCTGTGGGTGCACATACACCTGCTCATGTTTTATTACAAGGGCGATTACTTACTCTTCATCATTCTAGAATCCAGGAATCCAAGTTATTTGACAAATTGCAGAGAAGGAGAGCCCAGAACCCATCCCGGGGGGCTAGAAGATACTTGCTAGTTGCTTGGGTGGGAGCTCAGGGTGAGACTATGATGTAAACAGAGAGAACCTCATATCAAGCCTCCGGTTATCTCCAACCCATTCTTGGTTTTGTTTCTTTACTAATTCACACTTGCATTCATTCATTTGTTCAGTGAATATTTATGATCTACTCTGTACTCTGTGCAAGGTCCTCTTTCGCCTGATCTCAACCAAGCTACTTAACCTTCTAAGCAAGACATGTATTCATTTTTAAAAATAGATTAGTTTTTTTTTTTTTAGAACAGATTTAGTTTCACAGAAGAATGGAGTTGAAGGTACAGAGATTTTCCATGGACTCCTGCCCCCACACATGCACAGCCTCCCATATTACCGACTTCTCCACCAGAGGGGTCTGTTACAGTTGATGAACCCACATTGGCACATTGTTATCATCCAAAGTCCATAGTTTACTTAAAGGTTTACTCTTGGTGGTGTACATCTGTGGGTTTGGAAAAAATGTATCATGGCATGTATCAATGATTATAATATCATACAAAGTAGATTCACTGCTGTAAACATCCTCTGTGTTCCCCCCTACTCATCCTTCTCTCTCCCTGGCAAGAGCTGGTTGTGTTATTGTCTCATTAATTTTGCCTTTCTGAGAACATCATATAGTTGGAAATCCTACAACGTGAACCTTTTCATACTGGATTCTTTCACTTAGTAGTACGCCTTGAAATTTCCTCTGTATCTTTTTATGGCTTGAGAGCTCGTATCCTTTTAACACTGAATGCTGAATAATAATTCCGTTGTGTGGAAGGTCCACACAATGGTTAAGGTCCACACAATGGTTTATTTATCTATAGGTTTATTTATCTATCCACCTACTGAAGGGCATCTTGGTTGCATCCAAAGTTTGGAAATTATGCATAAATCTTTTGTAAATATCCACGTGCAAGTTTTGGTGTTGACATCAGTTTTCAGTTCTTTGGGTAATCACCAAGGAAAGTGATTGTGGAATTGTCTGATAAGAGTACATTTAGTTTTATAAGAAATCCAGAACTGTGTTCCATTTTGTGTTCCCACCAGCAGTTAGTGAGAGTTCCTGTTTCTCCACATCATGACCAGCATTTGGTATTGTCAGTGGTTTGTTTTATTTATTTTTTAAAATTTTTTATTTATTTACTTATTTTGAATTTTGGCCCTCCTAATAGGTGCAGGGGTATCTCACTGTTGTTTTAACTTGCCATTTCCTAATGACGTATGGTGTTCAGCACCTTTTCATATGCTTATTTTCCATCTGTGCAGATCTTCTTTGGTGAGGTATCTATTAAGGTCTTTGGCCCATTTTTTTTTTTGAAGATTTATTTGTTTATTAGAGAGAGAGCATGAGTAGGAGGGGCAGACGGAGAGGGAGAGAGAATCTCTACCAGACTCTTCACTGAGAGTGGAGCCCAGGGCAGAGCTCGATCTTACAACCCTGAGATCATGACCTGAGCTGAAACCAAGAGTCAGGTGCCTAACCGGCTGCGCCACCTAGGCACCCTTGGCCCATTTTTGAAATCATGCTATTTATTTTCTTCTTGTCGTGTTTTAACATTTCTTTGCATATTTTGGATAGCAGTTCTTTTCCAGTTATGTCTTTTGCATATATTTTCTCCTAGCCTGTGGCTTGTCTTCTTCTCTAGACAGCATCTTTGCAGAGCAGAAATCTTTAATTTTAATGAAGCCCAGTTTACCAGTTCTTTCTTTCATGGACATATATTCATATTTACAATGAGGCTAGTATTACCTGATTTGCATATCTTAAAATTTGTGTGTGGTATGAAAGTGTGGGTTTTTTTTTTTCTTCTTTGAGACAAGTGATGGTGTCCTCCCAGATTCTAGCATGCTTGCATGTCTTATTTTAGTCATGGAACTATCGTTTGTAGTTTCTTGGGTGTAAGATGTTGGAACAACATGAATTTCTCATTTTTTTTCTTTCACAGGTACAGGCAGTGTTCCCTAGAGTGGATGCTACATCAGCATGGGGCCCAGAGCAAGAAAGAGCTTGGAACAGAGCCCTGACATCTGCAATGGATACTGTGACTTTAGGCCACTGAAAATTTCAGGATTATCTATTACCTTGACATCACCCGATATATCCAGTCTGCCACGGAGGATCAGAGAGTTGTGATAAGGTCATTAAAGAATATTGCAGACTGTGAGATGAGGAAGTGACACTGGGCTCATGCTGGCCATAGTCAACAAGGACAGATGGTCCACAGCATGTCCCACTCTTGCCATTGGCCGAGGAGCAGAAGGGAATAGGATGGGCCTGGGATCATCTGAGGCACTGCCTCTGGACAGTGGTGCCGATGGTGGGGCCATGGCATTGAACAGATCATGCTTATCACCACTGGTGCTGTACAGCCTAATTCTTTAGGGCATGACGTAGCATGGAATTCTACTGGGGGCAAGGGGAAAGGTTAGTGGAAGTTCTGCTTTCTTCCATCTTGAGAGATGCGATGCTTTTCATCCCAAAGAGGCCCTCTCAGGCCTGATTTGTAGAAATGAAGAGCCATGGCCTGAAATTGTCTTACTGTGCTTCCGGCCCTGAGGAGCTCACTATATGGTGAATGCGCTTCTGAGTAAAGAGGATGGGAAGAGAGAATGTATTTATTAAGCTTGTATTATGTGCCAGGCATCGAACCAGACTTTCTGTGGACACATTAGCTTTGAACCTTAACACCAGCATTCGGATCCCTAGGAAGATGAGTCTCAAAGCAGTTGAACCCTTGTGGAAGGTCTCATCCAGGAAACAATCCAGCAGGACCCAGAACCATGTCTGAGATTTTCCCATGATCCCATTCCTTCTCTCCCCAACCCCGCCCCCCCCCACCGGCCCCCACAGGCCTTGTTTTGTTGGGGCTAAAAAGTGAGGAGCCCAAAATGGAAATTTAGGTCATTAGGGAGGCCACTGGAGAAATTAATTCATTAACATACCACACTCCTGGGCATTGTTTTCATTTGGACCCTTGGGGTTCGAATTTGCCTCCGTGGAATTGAATGCTGAACGTGGAGGACGGCGCTGGCCGGGGTCTCCAATTGTTGCAGAGAAACTACCGGCAAATGGAAATGTCGTAAAGAGGATAACAGATTTGTCCACGATGTCACGGGGGTTCTGCTGCCACCTGCGAAGCTGTTTCCTGGGACTCCTATGGACCCCGAGGGCCGACGAGCACCCAGTCAAAGGTAAGACCTGCACGTCTTTTCTCTGGGGGACTCTGTGGGGCAGCGTTATTCAACACAGAAGGGACCAGACTAAACTGTACTCGCTCATAAAGATAATCACACACACTTCTGCTAGGCGTCTTGGACAGAAAGCCAGCGAGCATTCTTCAGGGTCAGGTTTGCTCCACCAAGTGTTGCCTGATTTAAAAATAATAATAAAATTGACGGGGAGGGGATGGGCCTGCTGATACTAAGTTCGCCTGTGAGGCTGATGAGGTCCTTGAAACGGGAACAGCAATAACACGGCGGCTCTTATGCCTGGAGCCCCTGAGTGGCTTCTGGCTTCTTGGTAATTATGTAAATGCTCCCCCCTTCAGTTGAGGGCTGAGAGAGAGACACCAACAACCACAAACAGAAACGTTTTGGAAGAGCCTAAAGAGTTAGCCGTGGCACGTCTCCCATTTTCCATCTTTTATTTAACTCCTTTGAACTCCCACTAATTTCCAGGCAACACTTTGGAATTCCATTTTTAGCGCTGCCTTTTGAATTATTATTTTTTTCCTCCTGTGGCGTACAAGTCTGCTATGGAGACAGCCTCCCTTTATCATTAAAAATTTTTTTTTCTTCATTATTGAATAATGTCTGTTGGCAGAATGATTTAAAATGACAGACCCATTTGAAGAAGGAAATGGAAGTGATGTGTAGCCCCAGCTTTCAGAGACAATCACTCTTAAGGGTTGGGTGTATTTCTAGCCAGGACTTTTTCTTAATGTGCACATTCTTTCTTTCTTTTTTTCTTTTTTTTTTTTTTGACATCGCTGAGAGCATGCGGCTCAGAGAGCCCCCTGGGGTGAGTGGGAAGCAGTCTGGAGCACAGCTTTATGTCAGATGGGCCCTCATTCAAGAACTGGCTATTATTTAGTGATATGTGGGGCACAGAGCAAATCAGCTATTAGGATCTGTTTCATCAATAGCATATGGGGGCTCTGTTGGTACGGACGCTTATAGGGTTGCTGATGGGTAACTGATACAGTAGCCTTTGGATAAGTGACTGGCAGTTTCTAAATACTAAATAGATATTACCTATTATCATCCTTTCGCTTTTTGCCCTTAATGTCAAGTTATAAATACTTTCCCGTATTATTAAATTCTTTTCTACAATCACAATTTTTTTAATAGCTACACAGATTTATATAGATAGACTAGAATGGAATGATTACTTTCTTATTGAATATATATTCAATTTTTTTGGAGTTTTGTACAGTATGCTGTAATGGGAATCTTGATAGACTGTTATATTTTCCAATAGCAAAGAACATGTATTATGTTCTTTGCAGCATTTCCTGTAGGTGGGGCGACAGTGTGGGAGGCATTTAACCATTTCACGTGTCTTAATACACATCAGAGAGTTGCACCTGTTTGTAGTCTCAGTGTGACTGTGTTTGAGACCTCCTCACTGCCAAATTTCAGCCTTGAGTCTTATTTTGCAACTTTACTGATTTTTCTTCTTTTGAGATCCAGCCTGTATATTAAATCATCTTTATATTTTATATGTTTTGAGAGTTCTAGAGGAGGTTTTATTTAGAATGCAGTCACATTCATTTGGATGGATCTTTCTGCATAACTGTTTTGGTGCACGTAACCCAGTCTTTGGTCCTCTGATTATACAGTTTGGGCTGTTTAATTTTCTCTGTCACTCAGTCAGTTAGAGTATGTCTTCAATTTTTTCCCTTTTTTTGGAGGATCGGAGGTTTATTTAACACCGGTGGGCTCAGACAGGATTATTCTCCAAAGGTCTGAGCCCCGAGCACAAGCAGGGAGGGGGATTTATACCCTTCTACTTCTACATACTTGGTACTTCTGGCACCGTGGGTAACGGGGTAGCAAAGAAGAACCCAGAAGGGCTTTGAGACAGGGACTGGAATTCCTTTGCTGGTTTGTTCAGCCATCTTAGAGTATAGTTTTTCCCTGTCATTCCCCCCTTTGATGGCCCTTTAAACCTGGACTGGATCAATTTTTTTTTTAAAAGAAGTTTTTATGGATGGTATGATTTCTTCGGCCTTTTGTTGTTTTCACACATAAAAGAAAACTTGACTGATCATAAAACTCTGGGGTTAAAACCACCAAAAACAATCTGTCTCTAAGATGGCGAGTCATCTGGTAGAAGTAGAAAACGTGTAAACGAACAGTTGGTTTTTCTTCCCAAGAGCTACCAGAATCCATCAGACAGTAGAACGGGGCTCTTCAGTAGTACTTTCTGCTGTGGTGGAAATGTTCTATGTCTGTGTGGTGGGTGGTCACCAGCATCTTACAGCTACTGAGCACTTAAAATGTAGCTAGTGTGACTGAGAAACTGAATTTTCTAAAAACCTTAATCAATTTAAATGTAAATACATGTGGCTTGTGGCTTCTATCTTGGACAGCACAATTCCAGAAATATAAAATGGAAAGGAACCTGAGAGGCTTGAGTCAGTGTTGCCGCCCTCAGTAGGTCATACTGCACATCAGGTTCTGTTTCCCCGTCTATGAAATGATAGAACTTTCTTGGGACTACCTGATAATTTGATGTTAAAGCTTAGACCAGCTCAGTGTTGTTTCCTTTATGTGGGGCTGCCATACCCCTGATTTCCATGCCTTGTAAGATAATAGCTTTGGTTAATCTTACCAGCCTACCTAAGATGGCATTCCCAGACATTCCTTATTCCCATATCCTGCTTCAGTTTTCTTTCCTTATCACTACCTGAAATCCTGTTAAATACTGATGTCATCATACATTTACCTGTCCCCCTGCCATGAGGTGGTCAGCGTATGAAGGCAGAGGCTTTGCTTCTTGCCATATTCTCATAGTCCAGAAAAGAGCGTGATGCATGATGGTTATTCCTGAGGTCTTCTTTGAGTGAGTGGTGGATCAAAAAGAAATCTGTTAGTCAAGTTCATTTGGGGGAAGCTTGCAGTCAGGTGGAGTGGGAGGCAAATGGAACTGCTTTATCCGACCACACAGGTTTTAGTTTTCAGGTAACAGCTTAGTTTCGATTTGAGATTCAGTCTTTTTGGGACACATACTGTCAGGTAGTCATGCTGTCCTACAGAGGCATTTTCTCCCCGTTAAGTGATCAGTCCCAGAGCACAGCTCTACTTTTATTGGGGTTTTTTGGTGGGGGTGGGGGCTGATGTTGTGATTTTTTTCTACTTTTATTTTTATTGCTTACGTCAGCCTTTAGAGAATATTAATGTGTTCATCGAAGGGATAGCCTGGCCTGGAAGAACTTTGATATGTTCCCTGGAATCGTTCTCAGCTCGATGTGAATCTGTGAAATGGGCAAGTACTACCTGCACCACAGTGTCTGTGTGAGGATCAAGGAGATAACGTAGAAGCTTCCGGGAGGACGCCTGTCGATATGCATTGCCTTCTCTCTGACCCAGAGCTTATACTCAAGCGGAGGAGCAGTGCTCCAAATTCAGATTTTCTGTCTCAGAGCACTTTGCTCTTTCGATCACACCAGGCTCGGTCCCTAGCCTATCCACCTGACCGCAACTCAACACAGCTAAGCTGGGGGGAGAGCAGGTGTGGGGACTGATGACACTGCTGTCCATGGACTATCCCAGGTGTGTCCCGCAGCTCAGCCAGCTTGCATGGGCGTGTCTAGGCAAAGCTCTCCCGAACAGGCCGGCTGTGGTCAGCCTGACCCGGCACCTTGCCTCATCTATCTGCACATCTCCTCCAAGAGTCTGTAAATGCCGAGGCGCCCTTACAATGAAACCCTTCACAATGGAGTGCCTGGATTTTATTGAGAAAAGCCAATCCCCTCCCATCTGTCATTTGGCACTTAGCACTGTAGTTATTCTAGATGAGTGAACACTTGTGTTATATTTTCCAATAGCAAAGCTGGGGTCACCAGGGTGCCTGCTGTTTTAGCCAAATCCAGATGGGGTTTTCCTATAAACAAGTGCACATGGAATATTTATGCCGCCCGTGGCACCTGACGCCTTAATACTTAGGACTTCTATGTAGTAGCCACTCTTCCTATAAGTCACTCTAGCACACAAAGTAAATATTTTAATATAGCCATGTCACTGTTTATTATAGAATGGCTTGGGCCCAGATCTTGCCTAATGCTTGGTTAAAAAGTCAGTTTATACCATCCTTTAAAGTGAATCAAAGAATGCATAAACGCCACTCTTTTGTTACTCAGAACTCTGTTTACTTTACTTTTCTGTAAACCTTGTGAAATGCTTGCTTACAAAAAGCTGACAGATGCCAGATTTGTTCATTAACGGGAGGTGTCTTCCAAGTCAGGAAGGTGAGGTGTGAATGTGGGAGGTGGGATCTCTTTGCTCAGGCCATCTCCCAGTGCCCGCTGCCCGGGGAGGCCGGGAAGGGGGTGGCACTGTCTTGCCCCGGGGATCTTAACCGCTAGCCACCAACCAGTGAATGGGATTGAGAAACACCAAGTGAACCACAGTGGCTCCTAAATCAAGCCTGTCCTCCGCATTGGAGTAATAAAGTCCACTCGGACAGCCCGAGACTTGGAAAGACTTTCAAAATCAGAGTCTAATTCTCTGCCTTCTGTGATCCTATTAATTGTAGGAAAACCTTGTGATATTTACCAGTTCTTAGCAGCATTCAATTTCTAAGCTTCACCCTGAAGACTGGGACGTTTCTTACAGGCATGGGAATTGAAATGTTGATACCTGTTTTTAGGTGCCTGGGATGCTTAATGCTTATGTTCTTGGTTAACTAAGAAGGTGTGTGATGGTTAATCAGTGCGTGATCTAAAGTTGATTATAATTTTTATATTAAAAGTCAGTGTTTAATGAAATGACATTATGAATCAGATAACAAACAGATACAATCCATAGCAAGGTTTAAAGGAATAGAATCCTTTAAGAATGACTCCATAGTGTGTGGTCAGTCATTTCCTTGAGACAGAGTCTGTCCCAAGCAGTATTTACAAAAGTTCCCATGAAGCTGCTCTGGGCTAAAAGGAGATTAGCTACATGCTGGTAGTAATTTCCACTGGATTGTTGATTTTTTTCCCCCGGCACAAGATGCCACTTTTGATTTGGTAAACCTCTTCGTGAGTGCTTAAAGTACATCTCCATGGAAGTTCTATTTACATAGAAATAATATTTATTGCTTTTTACCATTTGTGGTAGTCAGAATAATGCTCCCCCCCAAGATGTCCAGGTCCTAATGTCTAGAATCTGTAAACATGTTATATTGCATGGCCAAGGGGAATTAAGGTTGCCAGTCAGCTGACCTTCAGATAAGGAGATTAACTTACATTTTCTGGGTGAGCCCAGTGAAATTGTGAAGATTCTTTAAAGTAGAAGAGAGAGACAAGTTAGAGGTCAGGGTGATGTGATGTTAGGAGGATTCAGTTGAGTGTTATTGGCTTTGAAGGTGGAGGGGGCCACAAACCAAAGAATGTGGGTGACTTTTAGAAGCTGGAAAAGTTAAGAAGAGAGATTCTCCCCGGGAGCTTCCAGAAAGGATTGCACCCTTGCCAACACCGTGATTTTACCTCTCTATCCCAGAGATCTGTAAGATAGTAACTTTGGGTTAAGTTGCTAAATTTGTGGTAATTTGTTACAACAGTAATAAAACTAAACGTCAAAAAAACTCACAAAAACAAAATTAAACGTCACTTATGAGAGGGATAGACATGCAAGGAAAAATTTTAGAAAGTAGAAAAATGTCTGCAAAATAAAATAAAAATTGCCATATTTGGCCAGGCACAAAGAGACCTAGTAACGTACCTCCAGTTCTTTGTTACTTTGCACACATTATTTTGAATATTATAGAATCACATTTTTACCCCGTCTGCTTTTATCACCCAGCATTATCTTGTGAACATGTCCCCCACCTTTAGAAGTTACAGAAAGCATGTAATTCATTTTATAGATGCCCCACAGTCTACCTAATCATGTCCAAATTTTGTTCTTGTGTCAAATACATCTGTATGTCTCTGATGATTTTCTTAGTAAAAATCCATAGAATTAAAATTACTGAGTCAAAAACGTATAAATAGGGGCGCCTGGTTGGCTCAGTGGGTTAAAGCCTCTGCCTTTGGCTCGGGTCATGATCTCAGGGTCCTGGGATTGAGCCCCGCATCCGGCTCTCTGCTGAGCAGGGAGCCTGCTTCCTCCTCTCTCTCTGCCTGCCTCTCTGCCTACTTGTGATCTCTGTCTGTCAAATAAATAAATAAAATCTTAAAAAAAAACATATAAATATTTTTACTTAGAAAAATACATGTTAGCATATTGTTATCCAGGAAGATTGCATTAGTTTATGTCTCACAGGCAATGTAGACTTACATCTGTTTTTCTTCATCATTGACAAATGGTAGACTATCAGTTTTTAAAATTGCCATATTGAAAAGTGGAAAAAAGTAATTGGTTTGAACTTTATGTATTTTTTTAACTTAGGCTCCATGCCCAGTGTGGAGCCCAGTGTTGGGCTTGAACTCTTGACCCTGAGATCAAGACCTGAATTGAGATTAAGAGTGGAACAGATGATTAACTGACTGAACCATCCAGATGCCCCGATCTGTATTTTTTTGATGACGGAAGAAGCTGACCTTTTTTCTAGAAATAATAATTTGCTATATGTTTTTCTTGTTTTAAGAACTGCCTGTTTATGTCTTTTTGTTTTGAGGTGTTGTATTTTCATATTGATTTGTAAGAACTATTTATATATTGAAGATAATGACCCATTGCCGGTACTGTATAGTGCCAGTAATTTTTTTTCTGACAGTTATTTGCTTTTTATTTACTTATGTTACTTGATCATATATTTTTGATCTTTCTGTATGTGCACACACACCTGAATATATATATACATTATATATACACACACTTTCATAAAAATATTGCTGGAAGTCCCACACCATAATCCTAGAGGAAACCACTATTACATTTTTTGGTATCAGTAGATTTTTCCCCACAAAATGATGTATGTATATATTTATGTAAAAAGGGATCACATTATATATACTTCTTAGTGATCTGTTTTTAACACTTGACACCAGATTAGTTTTGTGTAAATATATCTTGATCGTTATTTCTGACCATAGTATTGTATTCTAGCTTATAAATGTACCTCGGTTAGCATTTTAACAAATCCTCCATGAATCAACTCTAATCTACCTTTGATTTTTTCAATATTATCAACAACAAAGTTCTCTGAACACTTAGGTGGTCAGAGAAAAAAGATAGCAGGTCCTGGGAGCTAATGTTAGGTGCTAGGTACTACTTTATATATTTATTAACCCATTTAATTCTCTACACAGCCAACTCCGTTATTTTTTGGGGGTAGTACATTTACCTTCCTCCTCAAATGAGTCAGTAAGGATAGACAGCTAAAGTAACTTGTCTGAGATTTAGCTGGGTGGTAAGTGAAGGTACCACAGTCTTTCTTCTCCTACTTACTCAAGAGGAGCATGCAGGTCAGAGGTCTGTGCTCTAAGCCATGAAACCAAACTACCCAGAAAGAAGTGCCCCAGGACAGTGGACTTTGGAGAGCCAGCAAGAACAACAGTGTCTGATGTTGGTATTAGGTTATTTCCTGTTCTATGCTTGAATCACCTTCCAGTAGCCTCAGACATTCCATGAAAGTAATTCACAAAACAGTTTTGTGTGAGTTGTGCCCTGGGGAAAAAGGAGAGAGCATTTTTCCCACCTGGGGAAGAAGAACAGAGGTCATTGCTACAAGGTAGAAAGGTAGCTTGGGGCTGGATGGGGACACCCAAGGGTGACCCAGAAAGAAGCTCGTGCATGACACACCTACTCTAGGACATCCCGAGATTTCACATCAGAGTGACAATACCATGCTGTCTTTGTCATCTAGCTTGAAGTCAGGCATTGTGAAGCCCTCAGCTTTGGTTTTCTTTTTCAATAGTCCCCTGGCGATTTGGGATCTTTTCTGGTTCCATACAAATTTTAGAATTGTTTGTTCCAGCTCTGTGAAAAATGTCGGTGGTATTTTGATAAGGGTTGCCTTGGAAGTGTAGATGGCTGTGGGCAGCATAGACATTTTCACAATGTTTATTCTTCTAGTCCATGAGCATGGAATGTTTTTCCATCACTTTGTGTCTTCCTCAATTTCCTTCATGAGTGTTCTGTAGTTTCTAGAGTATAGATCTTTTACCTCTTTGGTTAGATTTATTCCTACCTATCTTACAGTTTTTGGTGTTACCATATGGTTTCTGGTTTATTCCTAGCTATCTTATGGTTTTTGGTGCTATGTATCGATTCCTTACTTTATCTTTCTTCAGTCACTATGTTGGTATATAGAAATGGAACTGATTTTTGTGCATTGGTTTTGTATCCTGCCACAGTAATAGAGAATATAGGAAGACTTGAAGGTATTGAGAGAATCATTGCAATGGGACATGTAGATTTTTTTACTCCTGGTGATGTTTGGAGCTTATTTAAATAAATAAGACCTACCACCGTGACTTCCTTGGGCAGTGCTGGCTTCCTTGGGACCCATAGGCAATGGGATCGTAATTAATCATCTTAGATGCTGATCAGCCAGCATAGTGCCTCAGCTAAAAAGAGGAGGACACTGGTCGAAGGAATAGGTTTTAATTCTACTTGATTTTGTCCTATTTTTCTCTCCATTTTATATCAGCCCCTCTTTACCTTATGCGTATCATTTTTCATCTCTTCTTTATCTGTTACATTTTCATTTCAACCTACTGTCTTAAGCCCTAAGGCCCTCGCTTGCACCAGCCCTTTCATCTCTCCTACTTCCTCTGCTGTAGGATGGTGATAGCATGACCTCAGAGATTTCAAGATCTGGCCAGGGGGAGTTCGTTTGGTTTGAATTTAATGGCTTATATTTATCTGTGTTTTGGAATCCCTTCTATGAGTTGAGTTGTTGCTAGCTCTTCGGGTGTAGGATGAGCTTCTAAGGAAACTCCTGCCCTCTGTCCCAAGCCACCCTTGATGGAGAACAGCGGGGTTCAAGGTCAGAGGTTATCTTCTATCATGACATGAATGCGTCCCCTATCACCTAGAACCTGAAGACTTAAATGTAGGGAACCAAAAGTATCTGTGGAAAGTTCTTCTAAATCTTACAATGTGAAAAAAATACATATATAAAAAATACGTCGGGACGCCTGGGTGGCTCAGTTGGTTAAGCAGCTGCCTTCGGCTCAGGTCATGATCCCAGCGTCTTGGGATCGAGTCCCACATCGGGCTCCTTGCTCGGCGGCAAGCCTGCTTTGCCCTCTGCCTCTGCTTGCCACTCTGTCTGCCTGTGCTCTCTCTCTCTCTCTCTCCCTCTCTCTGACTAATAAATAAATAAAATCTTTAAAAAAAATCTATCTATCTATCGATAGACAACTATCGATAGACAGGTAGCCCAAATTTACAATTGTCCCAACAATTTCTGTGGTATTACCAGTGTTCCTGGAAAGCCAAAAGAAACTTTCAGTTGTCCTTATTTAAAAAGGTGATCAAAGAGTGGACAAAGAAGTGAGGGAAAATACTACATAATCATTTTAGGAAGTGGACCATTAAACACATTTATGCAAAATTTTGGATTTTATGATGTTTGCTCTATTTCTCAGTTTTTCTCAGTGCTTTTTTTTTTTTAAATTTGGAGCTGGTTGTGATTTATTTTCTCATTCTAAATGAAATTTCTTTTGTATTTGCATTCTTTTATCTAAAGAGAATCCTAAAATGATGACTTCCAACCCTAAGACAGTCCAGATCTGCCCCTGGCCAGCTGGCCCCCCATCTAGCTGGTTGAGCTGTTCCATCTCTGAGTCAGGGGCCACACTTGGTGGGATCTCCAAAAACCTGTTACCCTTTTCTGAGGCAGGCTCAGTTTCATAAAGCAAAGCTAAGCTGTGTCATAATAAAGTGAGACCTGCACAGCTTTTTTCTCAGCCTCGCTCCATCTGTCTTATAATAAACCCTGTTCTCAACATATCATGGCATTACATTCTCTATTCTTTTAATTCATCAACATTATTGTGCAGTTTTTTCCTTGAGTCTTGTTGCAACTTTAGCAAGACGTTGAGAAATGCCATGCAGGAGGGGGTGTTACGTAGATATCCTTTGAAAACAGAACCTTCGTGAACTTTTAAGTCTTAGTTGGAATATGCCTAGACGTCCTCTAAAACCGTGTTCTGTGTCTGGCACTAGTTGTTTCATGGGAAGGCATTTATTCTGATTACCCAGATTAGTCGTCTTCCTTGGACTCTGGTACCCTTTTCATGTATCTGGTGGCTTCCTTTCTTGTCAAACTGTTAAAGGATGGGAGCCGGGAGGGAATATGAGCTTATCCCACATTGGACTTTAAAATGGAATCTTTCAGAGGCTGGTGGGAATTCTGGTTAAATAGTTCTGGTCCGGACAGAATAAGAAAGGAAAGGTTTAGGTTTATGACGTTTGGGGGTTTAGGTGTCTGATAGTTGGTTTTTTTTTTTTAAGATTTTATTTATTTGTATGACAGACAAGAGATCACAAGTAGGCAGAGAGGCAGGTGGTGGGGGGTGGGGAGCAGGCTCCCTGCTGAGCAGAGAGCCCCATGCGGGGCTCGATCTCAGGACCCTGGGATCATGACCTGAGCCGAAGGCAGAGGCTTTAACCCACTGAGCCACCCAGGCGCCCCCTGATAGTTTTTTTTTTTCCCAAAGATTTTATTTACTTATTTGAGATAGAATGAGAGAGAGCGAGCGAGCATAAGCACAGAGAATAGCAGGCAGAGGGAGAAGTGGGAAGCAGACTCCCTGCCAAGTAGGGAGCCCAATGGTGGGGCTCAGCCAGGACTCCAGGATCATGACCTGAGCTTAACCAGCTGAACTACTCAGGCGCCCTAGGTGTCTGACAGCTTTGACCTTACAAATAAATGCAGAGATCCAGAGCCCTGGGGGGAAAAATAAATGAAGGTTGCCAAAGTTGAAGGACACGTCTCAGGAAACTTCACCTCTTACCCCCAAATTTCTTCATTGTGTTTGCTGTGGAGGTTAGCAGTTACCTGGAACGGAGACCCTGATCTTTGCAAGCCACGGTCTCTCTCGCTGGGAGTCTGACAGTACACTGATCCGGGTGTGTGTGTGTGTGTGTGTGTGTGTGTGTGTCTGGCATGTCAGCCAGGGTTAAGAGTAAGGAGAGATAAGCGGTATTATGAGCTTCCCATTCAGGGTCACCTCCCCTGCCAACGAATCGGCGATATATCCCAGATGTGCCCCTTGGCTGTCCCGCGGTTACCCTTTGCCTTCAGCACACTCCCTCCGCGTTACAAAACTTCCAGTAGTTCTGCTATGGCCTCGCCTTGTACTTCATAAATGCAGTGGGAGTGTACATGTCAAATCGGCTTTTGTTTCAATACATATTCATCAACCTTCTCATAGCCGGTCCTTGAAGTTCCCAGTGCCCCTGGAAATTTCCTCTGTTTCCAGCGCTTGTTCACTGAGTCATCATTCATTCATTCATTTGCTTGACAAGCTTTTATTGTGCACCTACTGTGTGCCAGCCTCTGTTTCAGTTGCTCAGGATGTAGAGGTATACTGGAGGGAGAAAACAAGCCCTTGTCCTCATAGAGCGTACGTGCTAGTGGCGGAAAGAGACGGGCTGTATTTGGCTCATTCCAGGATTGTTTCACCTGCAAACTTCTCTGAACTCGAGATGAACCTTACATATCCCTGCTGTCGGGACAGTGTTCACGACCATTGCTGCTTACATGGGTGCAAACTTGGCCGAAACTGTTACACTCTTGTCAGTTCAGTTATGGTTTGGTGTGCAGGTGCTGCATGGGTTGAATTCAGTCACCTTGTAAGGATCTTCGAAGAGATTACATTACGATTTGGCTTTGAAACAAAACATTACTGTGCAGGACCCAAAGGCCCAGGAGTGGGGTATAAATTTGGTCAGTAGAGAAAGATATTCCATCTTGGAGGATTGGATGCGATTCCGTCTTTTCTTGCAAAACAACCATCAGGCTCCGTGGGTCTTAAGGATAGAACGTATCCGGACACAGACACACACAGCAAGGTGCCAAACAACAGTAAGAAGCCAAAAAAGGCACCCAGTCCTCTAATATTGACGAGAAATTTCCAAGTAATATGAGGCTGTAATGGAATCTTAACATCCTTCATGATTCCCACGAAGACATACCTTCCATTTCACCGGGATTGGGTTTTTGAAATGTTCTTCATTAGTGGTCTGTAAATTAATGGTGTCGTATGTGTGATGATATTTTCAATCTGGTGAAATTCAGTAATAAGACATCAGGTAGTGACAGCTATTCTAAAGAAAATGAAAGTAAACATCTTATGTTGGATGTATGAGTAAAGGAATCCTCTTTGAGGTGAGAACAGAGATCGGCATCCATTTAGGGGAGAAATCATGGGTCGGCCTCAGAAGAAAGGATTCCAGGTAGAAGGTGCTACCTTGTAAGACTGAAGTAAAAATGCATTTGAAGTGTCCGAGGAACAGCAGAAAGTTCTGGGAATGACCTAGAGATAATTCAGAGATGCTGTTGGACAAGGAGCAGATCACACGGGGTCCCAAAGGCCATGATGGAGATTCTGGGTTTTATTATGAGTGTTGTGGGAGGCCAGTTGAGAATTTTGAGCAAAAGAGTGACATTATTAGATACATGTTTTAAAAGATGGGTTTGGCTGCCATGGAAAATTGACTGCAGGAGGGGGTACCTGTGTGGCTCAGTCGGTTAAGCATCTGCCTTCAGCTCAGGTCATGATCCTGGGGTCCTGGGCTCGAGCCCCATATGAGGCTACCTGCCAGGCAGGTAGTCTGCTTCGCTCTCTCCCTCGGCCCTTGCCCCTTCCTTGTGTGTGCTCTCTCTTTCTCTCTCTCAAATAAATAAATAAAATCATATATAATATAAGCATTATATATGGAACAGACAGACACACATTCTTTTCATTATACATATAATACTCAAATTATATGTATAATATATAAGAACAAATGCGGGTATACATTTGCTATTTAATAAAGAATAATATTAAATATTCATATACATTATATAATTATGTAATATAAATGTCATTTATAAATTATAAATGTATTATTAAAATCTCATTAAAATCTATATATTCATGAAATATATATTCTTATTATATGTAATGAGAATACATATGTACATCCTCATGTGCTCATATGTATTCTATATGTACATATGTAGAGAACATATATAGAGGGAGAACATAGATAATATAGATATATACACACATATAATCAGAAGATACACATTCTCATGGTATATAATGAAGATGTGTGTACATTTTTCCTCTGAGTGAGGTTTTTTTTTTGTTAAAATTTTTTTTAAATTTTATTTATTTGACAGACAGAGATCACAGGTAGGCAGAGAGGCAGGCAGAGAGAGAGGAGGAAGCAGGCTCCCTGCTGAATGAGACCCCGATGCGGGGCTCGATTCCATGACCCTGGGATCATGACCTGAACCAAAGGCAGAGGCTTTAACCCACTGAGCCACCCAGGCACCCCTTAAAATTTTATTTTTAAGTAATCTCTACACCCATCATGGGGCTCGAACTCACAACCCCAAGATCAAGAGTCACAAGCTCTTCCAACTACGCCAGCCAGGCGCCTCTGAGTGAGGTTTTAATACCAGTTTGACTTAATCACAATTTTGGTTGTGAACCCAGGGCTCCTATTCTTTGAGCAAGTGGTGTAAAGAGAAATTGGGATTGTTATCTCATATGCGGTTGACCTGCTTATTTTTACCATTTATAAACGGCCTGCTGTTCCCCCACGTTCCTTGCAGTGCCTTAATCCACAGCAGAAAGTTTACTGGGAACACGTGCCCTTCTTCCTCACTCGCCCCTCGCCTCGAGCACCATTGCACTAATGACTCCCTCTAAGCCAAGAGAATGTGCTACTTGGCATAAAACAGATGCCTCCTTCCAGCTCAGCCGTGCTCAAGACATGCTGCCAAACAAGATCATCACGTCCTCTCATCACTGTTTCAAACCCAAAGGGAAGTGCGGAGCTCAGCCCTTGTGGGGAATGAGCTCTGAGTCCCAGGGACTTGTCCTAGGTTAGGGAACCCTGGAGGAGGCTAGGTGCAGAGTCCAGAGTCGCTGGCTTCTCCCTTCTGCCCTGTTCCTCAGCCTCCCCTTTCCCTCTCCTGCAGACCTTCAGGGTTCCTTCTCTTCTTGTGCCCTTCCCTACCTCTCTGCAGACTCCTCTCTATGTGGGAGACCTCGCCAGTCTTTCCACAGAACCCTTCCTACCCTGCCACACCTCCCCATCTCCCCATTTCAGCTTCTCTGTCTGGTGTCCCATCCCTTCATGTCATTGATCTCCCTTCAAAGATACTAGTTCTGTGCTGATGGCACAATAGTTCATATATTTCATGTGTTATCCTCCCGGGCACAGCAGTTAGACATGAGCAGTGGCTTTCTCTAGAAGGCACATTGAACCCTTTTTCTGTTGCAGTTCCCCCGAGCAGGACCACATGCTGACCTCTAGTTGAATAGTGGTGACAAGCCTGGCCCAGGGTCCCGGTCGTGCAGATTTGGTGGACCTCTCCACCCCTTAACCAGCTGTAAGATCCTGGACAGCTTCATTCCATGATGATTTCACCCCACCAAGAATTTTTGAGCATGGCCCTTTTGTGAGTCTCTGTCCAAACCACTGTGGATACCAAGGTTCGCAAACCAAATCCCTCCTCTTGTGGATCGATCTTCCATTCTGTAGGAGAGACCTCTTCATAAACTATGAGCAAGAGAAACTCTTTGGGAATTAATAGTATAATTCCATGTTAGTCTACATTGAATTTTCTTAATAATCCTTAGGGTAGTGGCTATTGGTGTCCCCATTTTAGAGATGAAGAAAAGGGGCACAGACAGGTTAAGGAAGTGCCCAGGGTCACACAGTTAATAAGTACAGGACCAGGAACTGGGACAGGTACTCTCGCTCCAAAATCTGTCCCTTTAACCAGCATCTCTCTCTTCTCTGGGTGTTTAGAGTCTGGGGTTGCAATATCTCATTCCTGGTTCCTTGCCCCCTTCCTCTGATTCTGTAAGCAACAACAAAATCCTTCCTAGGTACACGGGATTATCTGTATTATATTTGCTTCATCCATGTCTTCATCCCTATCTCTTGTTATCTTCACTTTTAATTCCTGAAGTTGGTTTGAGTTGGGTTTCTGTTACCTACAACTCTTTCAGTTGTGTCCAAACATTCTAAAATGTGTGTATCATTTGAAAGAAACCCCTAGGCCTCATTCTACTATGCCCCCCCATGACACTGCTCTACCAATTAGATAATTGCCACCTTAAAATAATTTTATTTCTATAAGCAGCCTTTTCCTCACAGACTCAATGCTTAGGGGTAAGTGTGGGTAATTGAAATTCATCTAGGATTATCTTCTCAGTTCACTCTGACTTTGACCCTCATGGTGTCATGACCTTGGACTGTTCTGGTTGAGTTCCTCACCTAGAAGCTACCCTGGAACGGAAGACCACTGAAGAGGCTTTATTATGTTGGTGGTTACTTATCATTAATGTTATTTACAGAACATTGGTTAAAAGCTGTATCAAAATAACATTTTCTGCACGAATTGTTACCTGTATGATTAATTCATCAGCTTGAGCCAGACGTGCCATTGCATCTTTATCTTAAGAGCTCACGTCCAGGGCACCTGGGTGGCTCAGTGGGTTAAGCCTCTGCCTTCGGCTCAGGTCATGATCCCAGGGTCCTGGGATCGAGCCCCACATCGGGGGCGGGGGTGTCTCTGCTCAGCAGGGAGCCTGCTTCCCCCCGCCTCTGCCTGCCTCTCTGCCTACTTGTGATCTCTCTCTCTCTCAAATAAATAAATAAAATCTTTAAAAAAAAATGCAGAGTCAGTCTCTCAGGTGAGAATAATGTGGAGGTTGTGTTCAGTATGTTGCATGTGAATATATTATGGGAATCAGTTGGGATCATGGTATCACTGATCCCAGATACCTAGATATTCCAGTGCAAACTGTGTGGGAAGAGGCAGTCTATTCCAAAAGATTCAGAAATACATCAGGGTACGTGTTTGTGGTCTTTTAAAGCCATTCTTAAATACTCGATGAGACATTTCATTTAACAGTATAGTGCTTTTTATGAGAATCAGATCAAACAGAAGGGCAAAATGGTTGCCCTCTATGGTTTTTAAAGGCACACTCATTCAGTCACTTGTTTTAAAAAAAATAATAATAAAGAACAACCAAACTCCACTCACTAGGCCAAAGGCTGGGGATTGACATATGAAAAGAAAAGAAAAACAAGCAGTGGCTCTTATCTATAAACAATTCAAAATCAAATGGAAGAGACCAGGACAAGTTGAGCATTATATTGGAAAATCATATGACCGAAAAATAAAGAAATAGGTAAAATCCTTGTTGACATACACTTGTGAACTCTGTGGCCAAGGCAATGCGGACAGTGGGGCAGAATTGTCGTGGAGGAGACATGGTGTCTCTGTGCGACTGATGACCATCCCATTTAGTCAAAAAGCTGAAAACCTACTACATTTTCCCCATTTTTAAATGTTGGTGAAGTATACATTACATAAAATTTACCCTTTTTAAGTATACGGTTGTGTGGTATTAAGTACATGTTTATCATTGTGCAACCTTCACTATCTGTCTCACTCTTCATCCTGCAAAATGGCGCTTTTGTCTCCATTAGACAGTAATTTCCAGGCCCCTCCTGCCCTGAGCACCCGGCAACCACCGTTCTACCTTCTATGAATCTGGCCAGACTGAGTACCATACAGAAGTGGAATCATACAGTGTTTGCCTTTTTGTGACTGGCTTCTTTCGCTCAGCGTAATGTCCTCAAGGTTCATGCGTGTTGTAATTTATGTCGGAATTTCTTTATTTTTGAAGGCTGAAGAATATTCCATTGCATTTATATACCGCATTTTGCTTATCTGTTCACCCATCAGTGGACACTTGGATCGTTTGGACCTTTTTGCTATTGTGAAGAATGCTGCTTAGAACGTGGGTGTGGAGGCGCCTGGGTGGCTTAGTCTTTTAAGCATCTGACTTTCGATTTTTGGCTCAGGTCATGATCTCAGGGTCATGAGAGGGAGCCCTGTGTCAGACTCCACTCTTGGCAGGGAGTCTGCTTGAGATTCCCTCTCTCCCTCTCCCTCTGCTCCTCTGCTCCCTCTCCTTCTCCCTCCCCCACTTCTCCACCCCCTCTCTCTCATACATGTGCATGTTTACGTAAGCTCTAAAAATAAATAAATCTTAAAAAAAAATAACATGGGTGTACCAGTAGATCCTGCTTTCAGTTCTTCTGAGTATATACCTAGAAGTAGAATTCTTGGATTATATGATAAATCTGTTATTTTTTTGGTGAATCCCCATAGTGCTTTTCATAGCAGCTGTGCCATTTTACATTTCCATAAACAGTCCCTAAAGGTTCCAGCCTAACACATTTTTTAATTCTGTTGTTGACAATAAGGATATGAGATTTGTGAAAAGTAGTTCAGCTTATAAATATTTACTAATCAATACTATGTTTAAGGTTCCTTCTGAAGCATAGCTTAGCATACCAGAACCCAATTTTTTAAAATAATTTTTTATTTTTTTATAAGCATATAATGTATTATTAGCCCCAGGGGTACAGGTCTGTGAATCGCCAGATAACCCAATTTTTTTTAACAAGGAAAAAGTAATTATCAATATGAAAGTCCTAGATACTTAAGAAAATAGGCACTATTTGTGCCCCAAATTCCTAATACTGCACAAAATGGTATTTCTTCATTTTTAATGTATTTTAGGGAGCCTTGATTTCAAACATTGAGGGGGAAAATGGGATTCATTCCTGACTACACAGACAAAGAAAATCTCTCACGTTTAATCATTTATTTTTGTTTATAGTTCATCTTGTTCTAGGGAGATTTCAAAAAAACTTACAAGAACACACTTATTGAAATGAAAACTAGAAAGCAAAATAGTAAATTAGAATGGTGGAAATAAGGACACACAAATGCCAATCCAACTGTGGGTTATAGTTACACTTGGAATTTCCCTCCTGAAAAAGAAGACACAATTAATTACCTACTTGCTATCATCAGATGTAAAAGAAACATTGAATTCTAAAAGTTTGTTGCTCAAAATGTAGTCCTTGGATCAGCAGCCTCAGCATGAATGGGAAGCATGTTAGAAATGAAAAAATATCTAGCTGATCCCAGACCTACTGGAATGGAATCTGCATTTTAAAAAGATCCCGGGTGTTTTATATGCACACTAAAATTGGAGAAGCACTGCTCTAAAAGGCATCCTTCACCTGGGATTTCATATAGGAAATATATTTACAGGATTTTTTTTTCAACTAATGCAGTGAATCACTAAATGTATGTGTTTCTCATAACAACTTTTGAAATAATAAAGGATATAATAATAAAGCCAAACTTAAGGCGAAGAGTTCTTGGACATGGCCCAGTACCAATCATAAAAGAAAAACTTGGTAAATTTCATCCAAATTTAAAGCTTCGGCTCAGAGAAAGATCCTGCCAAGAGGCTAGACAAGCTACAGGCAAAATATCGGCAAATGATGTATCTAAGAAAGGCCTTTTATCCCAAATGCATAAAGAACTCTTAAACTCAACAGTAAAACAAATAAACAATTGAATTTAAAAGGAGGGGATGAAGACATTGTTTGTGGGCTGAACCCTGTCCCCTCAAAATTCAAATGTTGAAATCCTGACCTCCTCCCCATACCTCAGATTGTATTTGGAGAAAGATCCTTTAAAGTGGTGGCTGAGATACAATGAGGCTATGACTGTGGGTCTGCTTCAGTCTGGTGTCCTTATGAGAAGAGGAAGTTTGGACACACAGACCTCAGACGTGTGTGCCCACAGAGGAAGACCGCGTGAGGATGCCACAAGGAGAGAGCCTTCTGCAAGATATGCAGGGAGGCCTCAGGAGAGGCCACACCTGCTAATACCTTGATCTTGGACCTCTAGCCTCCAGAATTGTGAAAAAAATAAAAATAAATTCCCATTGTCGAAGCTACTCAGTTTGTGGTATCTTACGATGCCCCTGACAGACGGATATGGATATGAACAGACCCTCCAGCGAAGGTCACGTACAGATAACACACAAGCACACGACATCCCCGGGCGTTAGGGAAACGCAGCTTCAAACCACGACAGACCATCCCCGCACACCTATTTCAACAGCTACAAGAGAAAGGGGTGGTAACAGAAAAGACAGGCAAGAACGTGGAGAGGTGGGATCTCCCATACTCTGCTGGTGGGAATGTTAGGATGACACAGCCGCTGTGGGAAAGAGTTTGGCAGTTTCTTATCAGAGTTCACATGCATTTGCCATACAACCCAGCAGTCACAGTCCTGGACATTCACCCCCCAGTCAAATGAAAACTTAGGTTCACTCAGGAACTTGTGCATGAGCGTTCATAACAGCTTCCTTCGTAAAAATGGGCAGTGTGGGAATTTGCAAAAATTCAGTGCAGAACCAAACACAGAATAAGTAATTTCTGACCTGATACCAGATCTAAGTGTTGGAAAATATATTCAGTATCCAAAGGTAGGCAGTGCGGCCGAGACAAGACCACAGTGGGGCCCGTGGAGATAGCCCTGGCAGTCTCTCTAGCTGGCATTCAGTGGCCCTGTTCTCTAGGGCATGACTCTTCCCTGGGGCCATCTTAAAGCCACTGTACATCCTAATGAGCAGAGAAAGAAGGAAGTAAAAACAGCTCTTTGACCTGTCTGTGGATTCAACCTTTAGAAAATGCTTACTTCACACAAAAAATATTATAATGTAAAGGAAAAACAAAAACCCAGACTGATAAGCAGGCTACGTTCAGCTGTGCTATTCGGAAATGGTAATGGAATAAGGATATATCACATTAGACAGTTATGATTATAGGGCAATCATTAAAACATTGCCAGTAGGAATGTAATGTGGTTCAACCACTCTGGAAAAGAATGAAAGAGTTTGGCATTTCCAAAAATCTAACACGCACTTACTCAACAATCCAGCCATAGTACCCTTGGGTGATTCTGTGAAAAATGATAGAGAAAAGATTACATGGAAGGAAAATGAGAATAAAACAAAGCTGTCCACAATCACATCAGATAGGTTTAGGCAGTTAAATTGCCCCTATTGAGGATACCTTGAGGTATAGCATGGAATAAATGCTTAGGAAAATAATTTCATTTCTAAGCAAAGCACTTTTATACCTCTGTGGATTCAGACTCACCTGGGTATTTCTTCTTACTGACATGGCACATACGTCTGCAGCTCGGGAATTGTTTCTGTAATTGCTTCCATTCTAAGTAGATGACCGTCTCTATGTCAGAGAACCTGAAATTACCTTGCTCTTTTTATAGTCCCATGATTAGAGATGTAGCCCTGCAGTAAACTCACTAATTCAGTTTCACATTTTCAGATTTGAGGAACAAGGCTGATTAACTCACAGTTTATTCACACTTCACCGTGAAGCTTGAGAAATGATGAAATATTAATCACATTTTCTGCATTTCCCATGTGGGTGACAATGTGCAGCTTCCTTCTAATGAATATCCCCCTAATACTTAATACACAGAATTTATGGGGAAATTTCCTTACAGCACTGGTAGGGAGGTCTGGCTCCGGGCCCTCTCCTATAGCCCTGTTTTGATGGCTGTTTGCCCCGTGTTCTGTTGTACAGAGTCCCTGTTTATTGGAAACTGGTCTCTGGACCTACTCACTTGGATGCCACCACTGGCCTGGCAGAATTTACCAGGTGGGAGTGAATGGATTTTCCATAATGTAAGACATTCCAGTTCAAGAATCTCATTGTTTAACCAATACCTGAAGTCGGAACCTTTTGGAAGATAAATATTTAATCTTTTGGCTCTCTATCACAAACTATCAAGGCTTCCTCAGCGAACCCCACCCGTCTTTTTAAAGTAGATGCAATGTATATTGGTTAAAACTGAGCAGATAACAAATAGCGAGGGAGCCCTTCACTTCTGTGCTTTAAATATCTGAAAAAGACCAGGTCATGTAACTGGGAACTTCAGTAAAGGTTAGACTCTTCTGTTGTGGCTGAGTTTTGGAAATCTTGTAGTGCAGGGGAAATGTTGAGCTAAATCTCAGACTATGTGAATCCCAGTGATGAGCTCCCTTGCGTCCTATCACCGTAGTTGCATAGAATGTTTCTTCTTGCTGGGGCGCCTTACTAGCTTAGTCGGGAGAACGTGCCACCCTTGATCTCGGGGTCACGAGTTTGCGCCCCCTTTGAGGGTGTGAAGATTACTTCAATAAATAAATGAAAACTCAAAAAAAATGTTTCTTGTTGCTTGGTTATCATTAAGGAAGATATAATTTTATTTAAATATAACACCTGCTTAACTTTAACTGCCCTGATGTAAAAATGTGCCGATGACACATCTAGTTTGAAAAGAACAGTTTAATGTACCTGCTTGCGATTTTATTGGGTATATACCTGAAGTGGAATTACTGGGTCATATGGTGATTCGCTGTTTAACTTTTTGAGGAACTACCGAGCTCTTGGGCAGAATGGCTGCAGTATTTTCTATTCCCCATCCCCCAGTAATGTGCAAGTGTTCCAGTTTCCCCACATCTCACCAATTATTATTATTGTCATCCTAATATCTGTCACTTGGTACCTCGCTAAGGTTCCGATTTGAGTTTCCCTAATGACTAATTAGGTTGAGCATCTTTTCATGTGCTTCTTGGCCATTTGTATATTTTCGGAGAAACGTCCATTCAAGTCCTTTGCCCATTGGATCGTTCATATTTTTGTTGTTGAAGTGTAAGAGTGTGAGAGCTCTTTATGTATTCTAAATTGTGGGTCCTTATCTGACGTGTGATTTGCAAATACTTCCTCAAATTCTGTAGGTTATCTTTTCACTTTTTCATAATGTCCTTTAATAAACAAAAGTTTGTAATTTTGGTGAAGTCCAGTCTGTTACTGTAGCTCCTGGTTTTGGTGTCATATGTTAGAATCCTTGGCCAAAGGCAAGGTCATGAAGATTTATCTTATGTTTTCTTCCAAGGATTTTATGGTTTTAGTTCTTATATTAGCTCATGACCCATTTTGAGTTAATTTTTATGTGTGGGGTGAGGGATGGTATGAGGTATAGGTCCAACTTCATACCAACAGTCAGCACCAGTTGTTGAAGCGACCTTTTTTTCTTCATCAAATGGTCTTGGCATCCTTGTGGGATATCATTGGCAGTAGATGTATGGGTTTATTTCTGGACTTCAGTTCTGTTGTGTTGGTCCATATGTCTATCTTTATGCCAGCACCACACTGTTTTCATTACTCGAGATTTGTAATGAGTTTTGACATTGGGAGTTGTAAGTCATCCTACTTTGTTATTCTTTTTAAAGATTGTTTTGGTTCTTCAGGGCCCCTGGCAATTCCATGGGAACTTGAGGATTAGCTTTTCCATTCTAAAAAAAAAAAAAAAAAAAAAAACATTTGCATTTTCATAGTGCCTACCTCGCATCTGTAGATCCCTTTGGGTAGCATCCCCCTTTTAGCAATGTCTTCAAGTCCATGAATGTGGGATGTCTTTCCATTTAGGTCTCCTTTAATTCCTTTCAGCAATGTTCTATAGTTTTCAGTCTACAAATTTTTCACTACCTTGGTTAAATTTATTCCCAGGTATTTTATTCTTTTGGATGTTATAGTAAATGAAGTTGATTTTATAATTTCCTTTTTGGATTGTTCATTGCTACTATGTAGAAATCCAGCTGATTTTTGTGTTCATCATGTACCCTTTAACTTTGCTGAATTTGTTTAGTAATTAGTACCTCTAATAGGTTTTTTTTTAAATGTGTGAATTTTGGGGGACTTTATATAGGATTGCATCTTCTCTGGATAGAAGTAGTTTAATTCCTTTGCATTTTGGATGCCTTTTATTTCTTTTTCTTGTTTAATTGCTCTTCTAGTACAGTGTTAAACAGCAGTGATGATAGTTGACACACTTGTCTTGTTTCTGACTTTGGAGGAAAAGCTTTGGTTATTTCACACTGAGTGTGATATCATGTTAAGGAAATTTTCTCTTATTTCTAGTTCTGAGTGTTTCTGACATGAACTGGTGTTGAGGCCCAAGGTAAAAGTTTAAGATCTTCTCAGGTCTTTTCTGAGCATGCTTCTTACATGTGCATGGCTTTCCACATTCCCCCTAAACATGAGTGCTTTTGATTGCCCTAATGACCCAGGGAAATTCTCTCTCCCTGGCTTTTCCTCCTAGGCCTTAGGTGGTCTATTTTATGTCTCAATTATAATAATTTGCATCAGGCATCTGCAGGTTGTCTACCTTGAAATATTTATAAGCAGTGCCCACCACTTTTCCAGCCTGCATGAGCTCCAGATTAGGCAAAACAGAAATGAGCACCTCATGTCAGTTGGGTAGCCTCCAGACAGATTAAAATATACCTACTCAATGATTTTTGGAAAAGGTTTGTTTTGCTGCCCCCATAACCAGGGACCAGCTTCCCATCCTGGGAGCATCAGCTGCTGTCTTCACGATGGCTGCTGACCTGGGTGGAACATAGGGCAAGTGCAAGTAAAAATAAAATTTCCACCAAACCCTCCTGTCTTGTCTTGATTCTGTATTCACTTGGTTACTGCAAAACTGTGACCATTTTCTAGCATTTTACGAAGTTGTTTCTGACGACTGCTAATTTTTCAGTTTTTCTGCAGGGGGACGAGCATTTGGGGCTGCGTACTCTACCAAGGAGCTGTCATCATTCTTTTTCCTGTGTTTTTAAATAAATGGAACTATACCAGTCATCTCATTTTGAAGCATAATTTTGTCATTCAAGTTCACCCTTATCTGTAACTATAGTTCCTTAGGTTTAAGTGCTCTGTGTTAGTCTGTTGTGTGAATTTCACAGAATTTATTTGACTGTTTTCTTATGGATGTACAGTTTCTTTCAGGTTTTTCTTTAGTGTTATGAATTATGCTCTGATAGGCATCTTTATGCACATGTATAAGAATTACTGTGGGGAATAATTTTTAACCCACTGAGCCACCCAGGCGCCCCAAGAATTACTGTGGGGAATAATTTTTAAAGTGGAATTTCTGGATTTCAGTATATGCATAGCTTCATTTTGTGGGATGGTACTTCCTATTCTCGAAGTGATTCTGTCCATTTATTTTCATACCAGCAATGTGTGATGGAGCCAATTTCTTCACATCCTTGCTATATATTTGATACTATCTGACTTCTGAGTTTTTATAAATCTGAAGGATGTCCAATAGTCTCTCCTTTTTGTTTTAACCAGTATTGTACAAGTCGTAGAGTCAAAGTTTTTGTTTTCGCTTGTTTAGTGGCCACTTGGATATTTTCTTCTGTGAATTATCAGATCGTATTTCTCGTATACCTGTGATGGAAACAGATGAACTGTTTTATTAATCTTTATTTTTCAATATATTTTCTCTTTCTCTTTGGTGTGTGTGTGTGTGTGTTTAAGATTCATTTATCCATTTTAGAGAGAGAGAGAGTGAGTGTGTGAGAAGAGGGAGGGGCAGGCAGAGAGGGAGAGGGAAAAAACCTCAAGTAGACTCTGTGCCGGGCATGGAGCTTAATGCAGGGCTCGATCCTATGACACTGAGACCACAACCTGAGCTGAAACCAAGAGTCTGATACTCATCCAACTGAGACATCCAGGCGCCCCAGTATGCTGGTTTTTTTAAATGCA
The DNA here is from genome assembly GCF_963455335.1 of Martes martes. Classification (NCBI taxonomy): domain Eukaryota; kingdom Metazoa; phylum Chordata; class Mammalia; order Carnivora; family Mustelidae; genus Martes; species Martes martes. The sequence continues at coordinate 14,745,838 of NC_137904.1, read as the reverse complement.
AATATATAAATTATATCTTATATATTTTATTTATATACATAGCTCAATTTTTAAATCTTTAAATATGGAACTTCTCAATCACATGTATTGCAATTATTGATATGCTTGGGTTTCTTTCCAAATTTTATTGTTTTATTTACTGTTCTGCCCTACATTTCTTTTCTCCTTTTTCTGCTTTTGAAGGATTAAATGGATTTTCTCCATTTTAGTTGCCCTTTAGTTGGTCACTTTACTTTCTCGTGTGAGCTTGATAAGCATGACATGTTATAAGAATTAACATCTTCCAACACTCTTTAGAGTTGATCGGTGCCTGGGTCCTTGCAGTCAGTAGAGTGCAGCACTTCAGAACATAAACTCCAGACCCAGACATGCTGGGTTCAAACTTTGGCTTTGCCATTGACTGTGTGACCTTGACCATGTTACTCATTATTTCCCTTCTGCAGTTTCCACATATACAAGGTGAAGAAAAATATAAAACTTCTCTTAGACATGTAAAGGGATAAGAACAATGTCTGGTGTAAGTTTGAGCTATATTTGTTTTCCCCCTCACATAGGGCAAAAACAATTCCGTTTTTCATTTTTCCCTACCCTCTGCTTTGGTTTTCTTCTAACAAGCTATTAATTTTTTTTTAACAATTAACACAAATAAACCTGCCAATAAGTTGTATTGGTTTCTTGACCATCTATTTTGGATTTTTTGTTTTGTTTCTGAATGACTATCGTCCTCTTATACTTGGTTTTCTTCTTACTAGAATCAGCCGGCAATACCTTCAGAATAGACTTTCATGTGATATGAGGTTATAAAACAAATATATATACCTAAAATATATACCTAAAACCAAGGTATAAACACCTAAAAATGTCTTTATTTTGTCTTCGTATTTCCTATAATAGTTCATTTTGGTGTAGAATTCTAACTTCAAAACTATTTTCCCCCAGAATGTTAATATATATATATATATTTTTGCATTCATGGATTTTAAAGAGAACTCTAATCTTGATCTGATCTTCATACTTTTTTTTTTTTTAAGTAGGCTTCATGCCCAGCGTGGAGCCCAACATGGGGCTCAAACTCATGATGCTGAGATCAAGACCTGATATGAGTTCAAGAGTCAACTGACTCTGCTGACTGAGCCACCCAGGCACCCCTTCATACTTTCATAAATAACTTATTTGTCTCGAGGCGCCTGGGTGGCTCAGTTGGTTAAGCATCTGACTCTTGATTTCCACTCAAGTCATGATCTCAGGGTTGTGAGATCGAGCCCTGTGTCAGGCTCTGTGCTGGGTGTGGGGCTTGCTTAAAGATATTCTCTCCCTTTGCACCTCTACCCCTCATGCGCATGTACTCACTGTCTTAAAAAAGAAAATCAAAAAACAAAAGAAAATTATTTTTCTCAAAAACATTAAAATCTTTTCTTTCACTTTACTGTACTGAAATTTTACTGTTATATTCCAGGTGTAAGTCTGCTTTTATTTACTTTCTTGGGACTTAGTAGGAATTTCAAGCCAGGGCCTTGCATTTTCCTTTAGTTATTGGAGTTTTTTTCCCCTCCCCTTTGCATTTTATTTCACACTCTGTGCCCCCTCCCTCCATTTTCTCCTTCTGACAAACAGCACCTACTATGTGCCAGGCCTTGTTCTATGTGATTTATGTGTATTAACTCATTTAACTTTCACAGCAACCCTGTTGGGTGGGCATTATTATCGCTACTTCCTAGATGAGCAAACTGAGGTATAAGAGGTTCGACAGACTGCCCAAGACCACACGTAACTGGAATTCCACCTGGACAGACAGGCTCCATGCTTACGCTTTAGCCCACCAATCCGCATGACCTCATCCTCTGCATCTGCCTCTCCTTTCCCCGCATTCTTCCATCTTTTTCTCTTGTGCTGTATTCAGAAGAATTTCTCGGCTTATTCTTCCAGCCCACTTTCAGCTATGTCCATTCAGACTCTCTTTTTAGTTTTTAACTCTGAATAACGAACATTTAAATTTTGGAGATATTTTTTTACTTGCTACCGTGAACAGATGAAATGTCTCTTTGCGTCTCACTGATGATATGAGAGAGATTCATTTTAAAGTCCTGTTGTGTTTGCTCTGCTAGCTCTTTCCTCATCCGTTTTTGGATTTGGTGCCACCTTTTCACTGGAGCTGGTGATTCCTGGCTCTGTGCTCATCTGTGTGTTTATGATTTCCTGTTAGCCTGTTTGTGACCCTCATCGTTTTTTACCTGCAGCCAGCCTTGAGAGTTTGCCAGGAAGGAAACCTTACTGCCAGGCTGACAGACTGCAGCATGTTCTCAGAAACTGGGATGATAGGCTGCATGGAAGGTGACCCAGTGGCAAGTCTCCAAGAGATGGCTCTGTTTCCCCCTTAGGTAACATAGAATACTAGGCCCCTCCCACTTTTAAAAATTAACATGTAGTAATTTGTTTTGGGGGTACAGGTGTGCAATTCATCAGTCTTACACAACTCAGAGTGCTCACCATACCCTCCCCAGTGTCCATCACCCGGGCATCTCGTCTCTTCTACCCCCTCCCCTCCAGCAGCCCTCGGTTTCTTTCCTGAGATTAAAAGTCTGTTATGGTTTGTCTCCCTCTCTGGTTTTGTCTTGTTTCATTTTTCCCTCCCTTCCCCTGTGATCCTCTGCCTTGTTTCTCAAATTCCTCGTATCGGTGAGATCATATAATAATTGTCTTTCTCTGATTGACTGATTTCGCTTAGCATAATACCCTCTAGTTTCATCCACGCCATTGCAAATGGCAAGACTTGGGGGGTTTTTGATGGCTTGATGGCTACGTAGTATTCCACTGTGTGTGTGTGTGTGTGTGTGTGTGTGTACCACATCTTTTTCCATTCATCTGTTGATGGACATCTAGGCACTTTCCATAGTTTGGCTCTTGTGAACTTTGCTGCTATAAACATTGGGGTGCACGTGCTCCTTTGGGTCACTACATTTGTATCTTCAGGATAAATACCCAGTAGTGCGATTGCTGGGTCATAGGGTAGCTCTGTTTTCAACGTTTTCAGGATCCTCCATACTGTTTTCCAGAGTGGCTACACCAGCTTGCCTTCACACTTCTCCTGCTTTTTAACCTGCATGTCTGTATTTTCTGCTCCGATATGATGAGCAGTTGGTGACGATGGGTGGAACAGCCAACCTACTCATTGCCCTGAAAACCATAATCCAACCCACCATACCCTGTTGCCCCAGAGCTCCTCATGCTCCAAGTGCTTACCATCCCTAAGTGAGGAGCTGCTCTGTCTCTTGGCGGCTGTCCTCTCCTGTTTATATTTGCCTCTGATTTCCCTCTTCAATCCTCAATTCATCTTCCAAGGATTTCTCAAAGTTTTTGACCATCAGCCTTTTGTCTTTTCCTTTAATGAACTGTTTGCGAATATGATGTCTGCCATTTCTGGGGACTTGGGTTTGGTGGAGGAGTAGGTTTGGGAATGTTCTTAAACCACCTTTTAGACTTGTCTCTAGCTCTTTCCCTCTCCTTCTTTCTCACTTGGCCGTATTTCCTGATAATGCCAATGGCATTCTTTCTCTGGTGCTTGCCATGGAGATCATTTTCTGCATCTTCTCCTCAAATCTGTCCAAGTATGACCCTTCTCTGCTTCTTCATCTGGGCTAAGCAATGGTTAAATATCTTTAACACCCCTCTTTATTTCTTTTTTGATATTACTCTTCTTGATCAGAACTACAAATGTGGCATAGATTAACAAACAGTTTGCAAACACGCTCTCAAGGACAGGAAGCAGAAAAGCGGGGACCCTGGGATGTTTTATAAATGAGACTTGTTTCCTGACATACTTCAGGTGCTTATCATAATTACCATGACAGACCTTTCCCAGCTGCAGCACTGTGAAAATTTCTGTTGGTTCTTAAAAGCTTTATATTAAAATTCTTCATACTCCTACATTACCCCCACCTGATTGTTGAGGTTTTCTGGCCATTGTGTATCTCACTCCCAACTTGGTTTATGGTACACTTCATATGTCCACATCCTCATACGTTCTTGTGTTTAGGTAAATTTTAAATATAGATACCTAGAAACAAAATCCATGTTGAGTGTGGCTTTTATCAGGCACATTCTTTTGAGCAGAAGTCTTGGAAACACAAGCAAAGCACAATCAACCTGAAGATTTTGATAAGTCTAAATGATGTCTTTCCTCACTATCTGCTATCATCAAGTTTTAGAGTGGACTGATACCATTCATGGTTTCTCTTCAAGCTGAAACACAGAATAGTTGTATTTTTTTAAAGATTTTATTTATTTGAGAGAGAGCACAAGCAAGGGGAGCAGCAGAAGGAGAGGGAGAAGCAGACTTCCCTCTAAGCAGGGAGACCAAATGGGACTCGATCCCAGGACCCTGAGATCACGACCTGAGCCAAAGGCAGACACTTTACCGAATGAGCCACCCAGCGGTCCTGAGCTAAAGTTATATTTAAGGGTGAAATACTGACTGCTTTTCCGTTGGGATTGGCAACACAAGGAGGATATCCACTTCTATTCAACATTAGTGCAATTACATATGACAAGAACTGAAAGACCTAAGTATTGGAAAAGAAGATATAAAACTATTTTGATTTTCAGATAATATAATTATATATAGAGAAAACCCAAAGGAATCTACAAAAAACCATAAGAGTAATTAAATAACAAGTTGGCAAGATACATACATGGTCGGTATATAAAAATCAGTTGTCTGGATGCGCCTGGGTGGCTCAGTCGTTAAGCATCTGCCTTCCTCTCAGGCCATGATCCCAGGGTCCTGGGATCGAGCCCTGCATCTGGCTCCCTGCTCGGCAGGAAGCCTGCTTCTCCCTCTTCCACTCCCCCTGCTTGTGTTCCCTCTCTAGCTGTCTCTCTCTCTGTCAAATAAAAAATATAAAAAGTATTTTTAAAAAATTAGTTGTCTGTCTGTTAACCAATAATGAACAGATGGCAAATGAAATTTTAAAAAGCCATTTGTGATAGCATCAAAAACATGTGTGGTGATAAATTTAATGAAAAGCGTACAGAATATATATACTGAAATCTACAAAACATCTTTGAAAATATGAGCTAATAAAATGCACATAGTTGCCATGTTCATAGTTTGGAAAACTTATTGTTAAAATGCCAGTTCTTCCCAACTTGATATGGGCATCCATTTACTATCCCAGGAAACATCTTAGCAGTGTCTTCTTTTTCTTAATTCTGGTACAGTTAACATACAGTGTTACATTAATTTCAGGTGTACATTAGAGTCATTCAGCATTTCCATATATGACTCAGTGCTCATGTTAGTGTACTTTTTATCCCCTTCATCTTCATTTCCCCTTCCCCCTCTGCCTCCCCTCTGGTCAGCGTCTGTTTGTTCTCTATAGTTAAAAGTCTGTTTTTTGGTTTGTCTCTCTTTTCTTCCTTTGTTTATGTGTTCTATTTCTTAAATTCCACATAGGAGTGAAATAATGTATTCGTCTTTCTCTGGCTTACCTCACATAGCAGTATACCCTCTAGGTCCATCCATGTAGTTGCAAATGGCAAGAGTTCATTCTTTTTTATGACTGAGTAATATTCCATTGTGTATATAGACCACATCTTCTTTATCCATTCATCTGTTGATGGACACTTGGACTGCTCCCATAATTTGGCTACTGTAAATAATGTTGCAGGAAACATAGGGGTGCATATATCTTTTCACTTTAGTGTTTTCATGGTCTTTAGGTAAATACCTGTAGTGGAATTACCAGATCATACAATAATCCTATTTTTAATTTTTTTGAGGAACCTCCATACTGTTTTCCAGAGTAGCTGCACTAGTTTGCATTCCCCAACAGTGCACAAGGGGTCCTTTCTATTCACATCCTCGCCAACACTAGTTGTTTCTTGTGTTTTTGATTTCAGCCATTCTGACAGGTGTGAGATGATATCTCATTGTAGTTTTTTGTCTTGTTTTAAGTTTTTATTTTAATTTCAGTTAGTTAACATGAAGTGTAATATTAGATTCTGGTGTAAAATATAGTGATTTGACACTTCCGTACATCCTCCAGTGCTCATCACAAGTGCCCTCCTTAATTCCCATCACCTATTCATCCATGCCCCACCCACCTCCCATCTGGTGACCATCAGTGTGTTCTTTCTCATTATAGTTCTGATTTGCATTTCCCTGATGATGAGTGATACTGAGCATCTTTTCTTGTGTCTGCTGGCCATCTGTATGTCTTCTTTGGAGAAATGTCTGTTCATGTCTTCTGCCCATTTGTTAATTGGATAGTTTGGGGGTTTTTGGTTTCAAGTTGTTTAAACTCTTCATATATTTTGGATACTAGCTCTTTATCAGATATGTCATTTGCAAATATCTTTTCCCATCCCATAGGTTGTCTTTCAGTTTTGTTGATTGTTTCCTTTGCTGTGCAGAAGCTTTTTATTTTGATGTAGTCCCAATAGTTTATTTTTGCTTTTGTTTCCCTCACCTCAACAGACAAATCTGGAAAAATACTGCTGTGGCCAAACATCAGAGAAATTACTGCCTGTGCTCTCTTCTGGGATTTTTATGGTTACAGGTCTCACAGTTAGACTTTTTTTTTTTTTGAGGTGAAAGTTTATTAAATGAAGGTAGGAACAGAAAAGAAAGAAAAGGAGCCCTCCAGAGTGAGAGGGGTCCCAGATGGAGTGCCCTAGACTTTTTTTAAAAATAGAAATTGATAAGCTGATTTTAAAGTGCAAAGGACTTTGTATAGCCAAAAGCAATTTTGAAGAAGAAAAGTGTTGGAAGACTTATTCTGTATAATGTGAAAACTTAACTATAAAGCTATAGGAATCAAGATACAGTGGTATTAACATGGGCATAGAACAATCAGTGGGTGGAACAAGATAGAATGCAGCAACGGAAACACTTACACAGTCACCTGATCGTTTTCAAGGTCACTGAAGTATAGTCAACAAACAGAATTTTAAGATCTTTAAACTGTACAGTGTGATGGTTTGATACATGTTTTGCATTGCAGAGGGATTTCTCCCATCTAGTTAATGTGTTCATAAGTTCACATACTTCCTTCTTTTGGTGAGAACACCTAGGTTCTATCTCAGCCAATTTCAATGATTACAATTCAGTGTTATTGACTGTAGTCACCATCTTATACTTTGGGTCCTCAGAACTTACTCATCTTATAGCCATCAGTACACCCATAGGTTGTTTCTAGACCTTGGTTATTGTGAGAAATTATGTAAGGAGACTAGAGATGTATCTTTGAGATACTGATTTTGTTTCCTTTTAATATAGAAGTAGGATTCCTGGATCATATGGCACATAAAATTTTTTAGGGAAACTCCATACTTTTTTTCCATAGTGGATATACCAGTTTACTTTCCCACCAACAGAGTACAAGAATTCTCTTTTCTCCACATCCTGACCAGCATTTGTTATCTCTTACATTTTGATAGTGGCCAACTTAACAAGCGTGAAGTGATATCTCATTGTGGTTTTGGTCACATTTCCCAAATGATTAGTGATATTGAGCACATTTTCATGAGCTGTTGGTCATATGTATGTCTTCTTTGAAACAATGTCTATTTAAGTCTTTTGCTCATGTTTTAAATTGGGTTTTTTGAGGGTTTTTGTTTTTTCTTTTTTTTTTAAGATTTTATTTATTTATACGACAGAGAGAGATCACAAGGAGGCAGAGAGAGAGAGGGAAGCAGGCTCCCCGCTGAGCAGAGAGCCCGATGGGGGACTCGATCCCAGGACCCCGAGATCATGACCCGAGCCGAAGGCAGCGACTCAACCCACTGAGCCACCCAGGCGCCCTGGTTTTTGTTTTTTCTGTTACCAAACTATATGAGCTTTTGTATATTTTGGATAAATATTTTGGATATTGACCTCTTACAGGATATGAGGTTTGCAGATAATCTTCTCCCATTCTGTAGGTTGTTATTGATCTTGTGACGGTTTCATTTGCTGTGCAAGAGCTTTTTAAGTTTCAATAATGACAGAGGAGCCAGGAATATACAATGGAGGAAAGATAGTCTCTTCAGTAAATGGTGTTGTGAAAACTGGACAGCTCCATACGAAAGAATGAAGCCAGATGCCTGTCTGACACTATACACAAAAATCAACTCAAAATGGTTTAAAGATTTAGATTTAAGATCTGAAACAGTAAAAGTCCTAAAGAAAACATAAGGAGTAATCTCCTTGACATCGGTCTTTGTGATAATTTTTTGTCTTTCGTACCAAAAAGCAGGGCAACTCAAGCAAAAATAAACGTGGTACTACACTGAACTATAGTCAATTAGTTTGGACAAAGGAACCAAAACTATTAAAGAGGAAAGAAAAATATTTTCAACAAATGGTGCAACTACATATCCACATAGAAAAACGAATTGGTAAGGAGAAAATATAGTTAATAAGATAGGATATGGAAAGTTGGTAAATTCAAAAAGTAAATCAAATAAATGTCTTTTTTTAAAATAAAATATGGTAAAAATGACACATATGTAAGGAAAACCCCTAAAATATGTATAAGGTAATATTTTGTCCTCTGAACATTAATGTGAATACCTGGACCTAACAGATAATTTTCTAGAAATATAAAAATATATATAACTGAGAAGACAAAGGAAGTTTAATAGACTGATTGCTAGTATTAAAATCTACCCAGACAATATTATAGATGCATACTATTAAATCTTTAAGGACCAGATAAAATTGTTTCTTTCAGCGCATCTATGTAGGAGGAAGTATTTATTAGATAAATACTTCATAGGAATTTGTTCTGAAAACCATAAGTACAAAAAAATAAATAAAAATTAAAAAAAAGAAATCTATAAGTACCTTAATTCTAAAACCTGAAAAGTACAACTCAAAAAGAGATAAACAATCACAAATGAATATTAGCATAAAAATCTAAAATTAAATAGAATAGCCTGTACTCCCATCCATGTCACTGCAAATGGCAAGATTTCATTCTTTTTGATGGCTGAGTAATAGTCCATGTGTGTGCACGCGCGCGCATGTTTGCATGTGCATACCACATCTTTATCGGTTCATCTGTGGATAGACATCTGGGCTGTTCTGAGTAGAAATTAGATTCTAGCCCTCTAATCAATGATGCTCATTCTCAGGATAAGGGGGCTCAGTATTAGAAACCCAGTGAAAGATGTAAATAGTAGGACATCCACTGATACTATTAGGACAAAGAAGAAGGTACCCTCGATGCCTTTAATAACTTTTGACATTCACTCATGTTAAGTCAAGAATGGATGCATATTTCCTTAAATGCAAAAAACAAAAAACAAAAAAACAAAAAAAACCCCTGAGAACCTAATCAGCTTCATGCTGACAGGTAGCAAATTAGAAGTGAGAATGAGGCCAGAAATGAAACAACGACCTCAGTCTCCTCGTTAGTCACCACCATTCTGGCTGCATTAACTAGTGCATGGACATGAAGAGTAAAACGAAAAAGAGCAGGCAAAATTATGTATTTTTTAATAGATGAGAATTTTACCCTTGGAAAGCCCAAGAGAATTACCTGAAAATATCAAAATAATCAGAAATTCTGACCAATTTTTAAGTTAACAATAAAAAATCGATAGCATCCGCTATAAATAACCATGTGGGAAATGGAGTGGAGAAAATATCTCTTTAGAAAGAGCATAAATGATCGATATAAAGGATACTTTCAAACTCAATGGAAAGCCCTGAAAGTCACCTCAGTAAACAAAAATGCATCCATTCTTAGTAAACCTCAGTATGGGGACTCCGGGGTAGTCAGTTAAGCATCTGACTCTTGATTTCCACTCAGGTCGAGATCTCAGGGTCATGAGATCGAGCCCCATGTTGGGCTCTGTGCTCAGTGTAGAGTCTGCTTGTCCCTCTCCCTCCCCCTCTTTTTCTCTAAAATAAATAAATAAATAAACAAATCTTAAAAAAAAAAAAAACTTCAATATGAAAAAAGTCAGTTGTTCCTTAATAAATTAATATAAAACAAATAACTATAGCGTTAAGATTTGCTGTGAATCCACATGAGCTGATTCAAAAGTGCTTTTTTTAAACTTTATTTATTTATTTATTTATTTATTTTGCATGAAGGATCCAAGGGACAGGGAAGAACTGAAAATACTTGTTACAAAATCAAACTTCAGGACACAATAAATCTGAAAGAACTATTCGCTTCTTTTATACAGAAGCTTTTCTGAGCACCTGAACGAAATCCAAAAAGCAGCATAAAGACCACTGAAATCGATTAGTTCAACATACAGTGAAGAAAATGACATTTTTTTCAATCTCAATTGAAAAGAAAAACACTAATTATTTAGTACCTTAGAATTCCTGATCTGTTTCTTTTACAAGTTTTGCAGCTCATACTCAAAGAGTTCAACCTGTGTTTAACATTTTTAAGTTCAGACATATCAAAGCCTCAAAAAGTACGGAAGGCTTGGGATTTTTTTTTTGTCGCTTTTATGCAAATATAGCTTCTGTTTTCAAAAAAAAAAAAAAATGAAGCCACATCAATTTTCCACACCCTCAAGAGTGAAGAAAGAAGTTCTCTATTTCCTTTTCACTAGGATATGGCCTCTTGTGGAAGTCATCTCTAAGACATTGCTTTTTTTTCCCTCATAATAGTGGTCTTCATATTTTTTAGGGTTTAATCTGAATTTGGAAATCTGAAAAACATCATCATTAACAAGCGGCCCCTCTGGCTTGATTTCATTCCCTGATCTTTTCAAAGGCACCACGCTTGCCGCCTTTTCGGGAGCTGGGGCTGCATCGCAGTGCCATTGATGACGAGAGGTCACTCCTCCAGCCCTCTGGTCTTCTGCCTCGCAGTGGCCATCAGGCAGCTTTCTCTTCACCGAAGAAGGGCTCGTCGCTGTTCTCAGTAAAATCAGGTTGGATCCAGAGGTCTGAGCTGCTGTCCTTTGGAGCCCTTCTGTAACGCAGCAGGCTGATGGCACGGTCCCGTGGCCAGTGTAGACTCCACAGCTGGGGATGCACTTGAACGCCAGAAATTTCAGAATTGTATGGGCTGTTGGCATGCTGTGGTGCCTCGCCTTCAGATGCGACTCACACGCCTCGGTCCTCACCAAGGTGCCAAAGCAAAAGGGGCAATCAGTGCTTGTTTGCTGGGGCTCCTGGAGGCAGCCTCTGTCTGGGGCTCCCTCCGCCCTTGCAATGTCTGCCAGCCAGTATGGCCAAGTAGACTTCCCGCTCCCCAAGCTTGTTCTCTGGCAACGTGGCAATGAAATCAAGATGGGGGAAACATCAGGTTGCCGTTAGCATCGAGATGCAACTGAAAACCTTTGTTCCTATAATCCACAGATAGTTTCCTCTTCCTTCGGGGCATAGTCCTGTTGTGCTCTGAGAGGTCTTTAATGTCACAGAAAGTGCACGGACAGAACATGCACCCCAGGCCATTTGCAAGTGATAGATAAGTTCTTCTCCCTGGAACATTAAGTATTTACAAGAGAGACACCGAACTGTTTTTTCACTTGTCCACTTTACACATGCGGCACGTGCTGCCAGGTTTTTGGGCTCCAAGTTTCCAGCAGATTTGGATTCGCTGTGCTTATGAGCTACCTCCATAGCAACCTGGGAGATGCTGGAAGGGAAGAGCTCGTTGCAAACCAGACAGGTTTTGCACTGCTCCGCCTGTTTGAGCTCCTGGTTCACTTCTGCCGCTGATGGAGAGGCCTGAGCAAACCCATTCCGAGTGGTGTTTACCACCACTGGAGGAGATGGCAGGCAGGAGCTGGATGGGCATCTGGGGCAGGAGGGACAGTGGCAAAGCCTCCCAGAGGCACTGGCAAAGTCACAGACACTGGGGCAAGCGTGGATGGGGGAGTCCCATTCACCTGTTTCCCCATCGGTGTGAGCTGTCTGAGAATAGAACCTGATGGGAGGAACATGGGGTTTGAAGAGGCGCCAGGTGTCGCTGGCCAGCCCGGGGGGTGCACTCCTGGCATGACGGGCTAACGAAGCTGAAGAACACCAGAATTAATACCCTGGTTCACAGGGAGAGCAGCACCTGCTGAGACTGTCTAGTTGGGAGAAGGGAGCCCAGGTGGGACCGCCTGGCCTGCAGAAGGACCACAGAAATCGCTGTCTATCCCAAAGGGACAACCCCAGCAAGATGGACCCCTGATGTGACTGTCCGACTCTTGGAAATCACCGCTGCTGAGACACCCTGAAGAACCCCCAGGAGTGACAGGCGGACAGACAAGAAGGACGCCAGGCCTGGGCAGGTCTGTTGACGGCAAGATCTCCAGGCCCAACAGGCTGGCTAAGGGATAAAGGCTGCTGGGCGGATGGTCTGGTTTATGGGGAGGACGCCGGTTCCAACAGACATGTAGAGGTCTGACTGGCTGACCCAAGGGCGACATGGGAGGAGTCACTTACTGAGCAAGTGGGACTCCATGAGAAGGAAAGACAGGCTGGGGAGTGGAGGGAGGCAGAGGACTGGAGACCAGAGTCACGTGGGACCGCGCCACGGCAGGCAGAGAAGTGATGAGGCTTCCAGCCGTGCCCCAGGCCAGTCACAGGCTGGACCATGGTCTGGCTCGGCTGCGGGGATGTGGGGAAGTGGCTGCAACATCCAGAACGCTGCCGTTTGCTGGTACGGCCCCACATGCCGCTGGCTTTGGAGCAACGTGCATTTGCCTCACAAGTCCAGGCTTCTTAATGTGTCCTGAAATCAAGGATCTAAGTTTATTCTCCAAATCCCTGTGTAGGCCCGATGTCAAAATAGGATACATTAAAGCATCCCGGCTGTGGCATTGGCATTGCATTTTTTATAATAATACTGGTCACGTGGTAGCATCTTCTCAGTAGAAAAGCTGCCCTCGGTTTTTTCATTGCTTGCCCATTTCCTCCAGCGCTGGCCAAAGGAGGAGTGAATTTCACAATTAAGTCGTGAAAATGGGCTACCAGCGCATGTTTCTTCATGCTACAGGACAGTGTATTTGAAAAGTTAAATTTTAAACATGTAAAACTTATCACATCCTTCCTCGAAGATTTAGTGGCACCCAAAATATTCACTGGGTAGTTCTGGACTTTCCGAACAGGTGCATGGAACATTCCGAAGTGCCTCCCCATAATTTGGGGTTGAGAAGTAAATACACAGTTTAGGCAAGGGGTCACCGGCTCCTGTTCGATGTCATCTTCATGGTAATGATGAAAATGATTCCTGAACGAAGCAAGCATTTTGTGGAGTATTTATGGAGCCTACAATAGTATGGCTTTGCTCTAGATCTTACTTTCTTTCCAGAAAGTTCTCCAAGAGAAATATCTCTCCATGATTTGTTTAAAAAAAAAAAAAAAAGTACTTCTCTCCTGGATCAAAACCTTTAAGGTTCTTGCAACTCCTTGCAGCTGTCAAGCCCAATATCTGCAAAAATGCCTTTCACCTTTTTTTTTTTTTTTAACCTTCCTGATGTTGTCAAGATTTTCCACAAGATTTTGAAACATTTTTGAATTTTCTCCTAGTGGTCCCTGGGTGGCTCAGTCCGTTGGGCATCTGACTCTTGATCTCAGCTCAGGGCTTGATCTCAGGGTCATGAGTTCAAGCCCCAAACCCTCACCTGACAGAGGAGCTGTCAAGAATCTCATGATGGTGTTTCTAAGAACAGCAAAGACTCTGGACCTGGACTTCCTGGGTTCAAATCAGGTCCACAGTTTATAAACTGTGTGAACTCTGGCAAGTCACTTAATCCCTGGGCCTCGGGTGCCTACCTCCAACCTAAGATGAACACGTACTTTCCTCAAGCCCTAGTTGTTACATGCGAACCCCCACTGGTACCCAGACTCCCAGCCATACTGACTGTGTTAGACCTGGGTGTTCCCTGTGGGTCTTCTAGTACCCACCTCCCGGCAGGGGAGGTCCACTGCCCTCCCTCCCGCAAGGTGATTCCTCAAGGGCTCAAGGGGCTGTGTTACCCTTCTGTTTTCAGTTATAACGAGTGGTAACAGCATTCTAGCAAGTCTTCTGCTCACATTCAAAGAAAACACTTAAAATATCTATCAGGGCACCTGGGTGGCTCAGTCAGTTAAGCGTTTGTTTTCAACTCAGGTCGTGATCCCAGGGGCCTGGGATGGATGGGAGTCCTGTTCCGGGCTCCCTGCTCAGCAGGGAGTCTGCTTCTCCCTCTGCCTCAGCCCTGCTCTTGCCCTCTCTCTCTCAAATAAATATAATTTAAAAAAAAATACCTATCGGTATGCAGGGTGTATTATCTGAACCAGCAGGTCTCATTTCTGATGTTCCAAAGCCAAATGTTTCTAGAAATTCTGCAACTACAATCTGTGTCAATGCAGTCAGCAAAGGCAGATGAAAAGTTGGCATTTTAATATCATCATCTTCATATCCATCATCCACGTTCAGGTTGGGAATGCTGGGCTGAAAGGCTGGGACTGGCTCTGGCTGCCAGGCTGCCCTCCCACAGTCCTCTCTCTGTGTGTTGAAACTGCCCCAGGCCAGAGCTTAATGCCATCAGACCCCCATGGCCAACCTCAGTGGTCACTCCAGGCTCCTCCCAAGAGAGGATCCAGGGAACCAGGTTGTGGAGAGGCATGCCCCGTGGGGGGGCCTCACTCCCTACCATCCTCCCTTTTATTTATATATATATTTAAAGTAGGTTGCACATTCAATGCGGGGCTTGAACTTACAATCCTAAGATTAGGAGTCACATGCTCTACAGACTGAACTAGCCAGGCACCCCTAATTCAAAATTTCATAGACATCAAGGAAATTTCAATCAAAACCACATTGAAATACAAACTTACCCCAGTTAGAATGGCAAAAATGAACAAGGCAGGAAACAACAAATGTTAGCGAGGATGTGGAGAAAGGGGAACCTTCTTACACTGTTGGTGGGAATGCAAGTTGGTGCAGCCACTTTGGAAAACAGTATGGAGGCTCCTCAAAAAATTAAAAATAGAGCTTCCCTATGACCCAGCAATTGCAGTACTGGGTGTTTATCCCAAATATACAGATGTAGTGAAAAGAAGGGCCATATGCACCCCAATGTTCATAGCAGCCATGTCCACAATAGCCAAATTGTGGAAGGAGCCAAGATGCCCTTCAGCAGACAAATGGATAAAGAAGATGGGGTCCATATATACAATGGAATATTACTCAGCCATCAAAAAGGATGAATGCCCACCATTTGCATCAGCATGGATAGAACTGGAGGGGATTACGTTGAGTGAAATAAGTCAAGCAAGAAAGACAGTTACCATATGGGTTCACTCATATGTGGAACATAAGGAATAGCATGGAGGACATTAGGAGAAGAAGGGAAAAATGAAAGAGGGGAAATCAGAGGGGGAGAGGAACCACGAGAGACTGTGGACTCTGGGAAACAAACTGAGGGTTTCAGAGGGGAGGTGAGTAGGGGGATGGGTTAACCCAGTGATGGGTATTAAGGAGGGCATGGATTGCACAGAGCACTGGCTGTTACATGCAAACAATCATGGAACACTACATCAAAAACTAATGAAGTACTGTATGGTGACTAACTTAACATAATAAAAAAGATAATAAAATGTAAGCAAGAAACAAAAAAAAAAGAAAATAAACCCACCATAAGAATTTTTCAGTAGAAAAAATAAATATGTATGAATAGCTATTTTTTAAAAAGAAGATTCTTGAATCTGATAGTGTTTGCTCTATTAGACATGAAAATACATTATATTATAGTTACTATGATTCCTAAAAATTTTGGCACTGGACCATGAATAGAAAGATTGATTAAATATAAGATTCTGTAGGTATATTAGAAATGCATTCAGTGATCTAGTGCATGATAAAGGTGTCATTTAATATGATTTGGAAGTGATAATTCATTCAGTAAATAAGAGGAATAATTGGAAAATAATCTGGGGGAGAGTAGCATGATCACTACCTCAGAACTAATTCAAGATGGATCAGAATTTTAAATGTTAAAATGAGAGACGAGAAAGGAAAGTAGAAATTGTTGTTGACCTAGCAATTCTGCTTTTAAAAAATACACACTGAAGAAGTGTTTTGTCCATGATAACAAAGGCACTTCTCCCAGGACTTTTACTACAGCCCTACCTTGTACTAGCGGAAGTCTACGATGAGAAATAGTCAGTAGATTTCACTAATCAGAAAAGGTACAGTCCTATAACGGAATCTATTTGGTTCTTAAAAAAATGAGGCACACACAAACACACATAATGACTCTAGTAAGTGAAGTGGAGAAAGCAAGACACAGAGAGTGTATTCAGTGTGCTGTCATTGTGTACAAGGATCAGGTGGATGGACATGTGTTTATGAATGTAGGTGCCAATGTACAAATAGTTCTAAATGTAAGTGTATATGCATTGGTTTACTTTTAGATACAGAGGATAAGTAATGGTACCCTTGTACTGCATATATATTAACATTTCCTGAATCTATATACCAGAAACTGTCAGGATTGAGTCTCTGGGGGGAGACCCAGAGTACTGGGTTGTGAGGTTGAACTTTATTTGATGAGATTTGTTCCTGTGTCATTGGAATATTTTTATATTTTAAAGCATGTGTATGAGAACCTTCTAAAATAATGTCCAGAATACATTAGCCATGAGTTGGGAGCTTGTATAAAATCAAACTACAAGAAAATATGACCTATATTTTGCCTATCTCTGATGCTATTTTCAATTAAAGAAATTTTTTTTTTAATTTCTGGGGGTTTTGTTTGTTTATCCTAGTTCTTAGCTATGTTCCAAGTAGTTGAACCTGTCAGGCTGAGGATGTCAGATGACTGTGTTTTCTACAACAGAATGGCACATTTCAAGGTGTAAGTCAGGAGATTCAGTCATTCATTCATTCACCAAATTATTACTGAACGTACTAGGTTCCAGCCGGTGCTCTCCACGCTATCGGATAAACCAGAGAACAAACCTGAGCTGGTACTCAGTGTCTCTGCGGACTGAAGCTAGACACTTCCGAGACCATGTGGGTGCCTGCTGCAGGAGTTTTCATGTAACAAGAAAAGATTTAGGATTTGTTGTACATGGTTAACAGAGCATTTATTTTTCTTTTAGATGCATCCACATGTTTATTAAGTGTCAGCATAGGGGGCAGAAGTCGGTAGCAATTAGCCATGAAAGAGACTTTGACATTCAAAATATCTTGCTCCGAACTTGTGTAACAGGTGTGGTGGGCCAGCCAGCGGAGCCTCTAAAAGGTGTTCATGGCTGGAGGGAGTGCAAAGTGGTGCAAGCATTTCCGAGCTCTATTTGGTAGTTTGCAATAAAGTTAAATATACAATGATGACAGGGCGATACCACTCCTAGGCATTTACCCAAGAGAAATGAATAAGTTCGTTAAAAAAGCAACACAGATTGGAAACATTATGCTAAGTGAAGTAAGTCAGTCAGAGAAAGACAAATACCATATGACTTCACTCATATGTGGAATTTGAGAAACAAAGAAACAAACGGAAAAAAGAGCCCCCAAAACAAGCTCTTATATACAGAGAACAAACAGGTGGTTATGTGGCAGAGGGGGTGAAATTGATGAAGAGGATTAAGAATACACTTGTCGGGGCGCCTGGGTGGCTCAGTGGGTTAAAGGCTCTGCTTTCGACTGAGGTCATGATCCCAGGGTCCTGGGATCGAGCCCCGCATCGGGCTCTCTGCTCAGCAGGGAGCCTGCTTCCCTCCTCTCTCTCTCTGCCTGCCTCTCTGCCTGCTTGTGATCTCTGTCAAATAAATAAATAAAATCTTAAAAAAAAAAAAAAGAAGAATACACTTGTCTTGGGTGGGGGATGGGATAACTGGGCACTGCCAAGGGCACATGATGTAATGAGCCCTGGGTGTTCTATGCAATTGATGAATTACTAAACTAATGATACATTGCATGTTAACTAATTGAATGTAAATAAAATAAGTTTAAAAAAAGAATACGCTTGTCTTGATGGGCACTGAGAATGGTATGGAATTTCTGAATCATTATATTGTACACCTGAAACTAAATAACAGTGTTAATTATTCCTCAATAAATAAAATGCCCTGTAACTTGTGAAAAAAAAACCGTTTATACAAATATTATTAACACAGATATTATTGGCAGCTTTATTTGTAGTAGCCCCAAACTGGAAACATTCCAAACATCCATCCATAGGTGAAAAAATAAGCTAATTGTGGTATATTCATCCAATGGAATAGTACTTGCCAATAGAAAGGAACTGCTGATCAGGTTGTTGGTTTTTTGTTTTGTTTTGTTTTGTTTTTAAGGCAAATCTTAAAAACACTTATGTTCAGTGAAAGAAGCCAGACTCAAAGTTTATACCCTGTGTGATTCCCTTTATGGAACATTCTGGAAGAGACAGCTGCTCCCTAGTGACAACAAAGAGACCAGTGGTTGCCTGCAAAGAGATAGACGGAACTTTCTGGGGGTGACGGAAATGTTGCATATCTTGACTGTGGTCATGGTTTCATGGGTATATACACGTGTCAGAACTCATCAAACTGGATACTAAAAATGGGTACATTTTACTGTGTGTAAATGATACCATCATAGAAGTGATTTAAAAAGAAAAATGTGAAGTAGGAAAGAAGACACCATATAGGATTCTCTATTGGGATGAAGTCATTAGAACAACTTAAAGTCCTGACCTATTTACTAAAAGAATACTTGAAACTTCCCAAGAAAAGGAAGCAGCAGATTTCACCCGGTACAACTGGAAATGACCAGAAAATAGAATACATGACATTCGAATGTCCCAGTATTCCACAGGTAACATGGGGCATAAATTCGTACATGGCCATGACCGCCTAGCCTCGCTTCTACCCCAAAGTGAAGGATGGGGGTGTCTCTGAGGTCCCGTGCAGACATAAAGGGTGAGTAACTAATTACAGGAAACAAAGGGACCCGAGACACACAACCGTCTGATGTGACTGGATGTAGAGGCAGAGCCTTGGGGCCTGATTTATGTGTCCATCTGCTCTGGGCTGGCAAGAGCCTTAGTGAGAGATATGCTCGGCGGCCCAACTGTGCTTATGATTTGTAAATAAAACGAAGTCAGACAGCTGCAATCAAACAGTGTGTGGTGTGTCTTCTGCCCAAATTCAACCAGAAACTCAGCAAAGGCCTTGTGTGTTGGGAAAGCGAATGTTTCTGAGGTCAGCGTTGTGCAGGAGTTTGAAAATCAAGGACCCCAGTCTTCCCTTTGAAAACGAAACTGCTCAGTGTGCAGAAAAGGCCTTAATGTAAATAACGGGGCAGCCTCGTGGAGAGGCCTCTCCAGTGCTGGTGGTCTCCGAGCACTCACTGTCTGGCATCTCACGTGGTGTTTCCAAACCAGAATCATTACAAGCCACATAAATCTGTCGCTTCAGTTGAGTTTGTACATCACCAAATCCCTGACTAATTTTTCAGAGATTATCCTCTGCCCCAAATGAAGTCTAGGCTCTCGGACCCACTGGGCTTTCCTGGGATGTCATACCGCCCATGTCCCAGCTTGAATTTTTATTATGTGAATGAAAATTCTCCAGGAATGTTGGACGGAATTTAACATTACTAATACTCCATAGAATATTTAGGCAGCCAAATTATATTGGACATTGTTGCAGATCTCCTTCTGGCAAAAACATCTAAAGGGAGGCATATTTGTTTCACGTTGGTCTCCACGGTATCTTAGTTAATATTCAGGCACAGTTCTACCTTGTACTTCCCTTCTGGGGGACATCTTTCCGTGATTCTCCCTGGAAACTTGGATCCTCTTTATTCCCTTGGGTTATATGAAAGCATCCTCAGTCCATCCTTCTGATTTCCCCACTTCCCTCCCATTATAAGTCCCAGTTCCCTGGATTCTGTTACCAGCTATGTTATTTTTAAAATTTTATTTTAAAATAAAATAAAATTTTATTTTTAAAAGTGACTTTTTTTAAAGCATTGTACACTAAGGAAGAATTTAATTTTTAAAGGAAAGGGGGACGTTTTCCAGTGCTCCACGTATGTATTCTTGGATTCCTTCCCCTAATCTTCACATCACTACACATTCTTCTCCTCCAGGTACCTAACTAAAAGCAAAGAAGGTTCTCTAACTCATATTCAACCCTTTCTTCCTGCCATCTTTTTACCCACCATAGATTTCAGAACCCAGAAAATCTACCCCAAGGATGTTGTCTATGGTGGTGTCTCTCACAGCTGTTCATAAATAAGTCAACTGACTAAGTTCCAGTTGAAGTTCGCCTTTTCTCCTTATTCTCCTTTCTGGCCCCATCTCCGTGCCTGCCCTTGGGACGAGGCACTTCTAGAAGGATGGGCACAGTCCTCTGCCCATCATCTGCTGAATGCCACTAGTTCCTTAGGCACAACCGCTACCTAGCTACTGTGCTCCCATGCATAAGCATCTCCTGCCAAGCTCCATTTTCTGCCTTTTCAAGGTGCCCACACTGCCCAGGATATGTAAGGAAATGAATGGAAGGTCTGTCTCTCTTACGTATTATTATACTCTGTTGGAAGGTGCTTGATTTAATACTATTCATGCCTCATTCTTTTAAGAAGTTTTATTGGACTGGTTCATTCTGTTTTCATGTTTGGTCCCCTCTTCAACAAAAGACTCACACACAGGACTGATGGCATACTTGGCTTGGCTGAATGGCTCTGCTGCTATAATGATTTGGACATTTACAGGAACTCACTCAAAGTTACCTATTTCCCTGATTTCTTTCTTCAAAGGGTTTTCCTCAGGCGAATTGATATGGGTAACCTGCAGTAGAATTCCAACACACATGAACTCCGGGAGTCAGTAGAGCTAAGGCTGAAAAAATAAAACAAAAACAAAGAACGAGACAGCCACTGTCCCTCTAATCAGTGAAATTTTGAACATTTATACATTTTCAACTCACATTATGAAATTACGTTGACACAAAAGTGAGTGATGTACTATTTTCCACATGTGTTTAGCCATTTTAAACAGTTTGAATATTAAAATTCATTCCAGAACTTGAGTCCAGATATTTGATAATTTTATTAGGAGAAATCTCAAGATTTTTTTTCCCCCAAGGGTGATGGGAAGTCTTTGAAATTTTTAAGGCATGAGGTTAATGATACCAGATGGATGGAGATGGGAAGTAGACTTCTGTAAGCAAATGTCTTAATTAGCTTCCATGACAGAGTCCTACAGACTGGGGGGCTTCAAGACCAAATACAGGTATGTCTGTTCTCATAGTCCTGGAAGCTGGAAATCCAAGATCAGAGTGCCAGAGAGAGACAATGAGCTCTCTGGTTTCTGCTTGTAAGAACACTAATCCCATCATGACTCTCTGCCCTTATGATTTCATCTAGACCTAACTACATCCCAAAGGCCCCATCTCCAAATGCTATCCCACTGAAAACTGGGGATTCAACATAGAACTCAAGGTGGACATGATTTAACATAGCAGCACACACCCACATACATACATACCCCTGGACACACATACCCCTGGAATCCTGGTAACCTGCGTAACCACAGACTCTTCACTCCTGTAGATTCAGGAGGAATTGTTGTTCAGGTCTGAAAATCAATCACATGATGGTCTGCAGTGGGGGTGGAGGCATGAGATCCACACATAATTAGTAAGTGAGGTTAACTCCTCTTTGTCTCAGCTCTCTCGTCCGCGGAGTGAGATTAATAAAATGACCTTAGAAGAACTTTAGAAGTTGGAAATGGAGTATAACAAGGGCCTGGTTGAGAGCCTGATCTATTGTAAGATATAAATGGACATCCTATTATAAAGCCAATGTTCTGCATGTTGTCCAGAAAATGGGAGAGTCAGAGAATAAGAATTTATTAGTGTTTACCAGTGTTCTCTCCAAGTCACTAGACATGAGTCATTAGAGAGGTACTCTGCATTTATACCTGGGTAGTGTCAATAGCTTCAATTTTAGAAACAGCCAAAAATATTAATGCAGTCACAAGCCATATATATCAAGAACCAGCTCTGTGCCAGACACTGCACTGAGAACTGGTGACCTAGTAGTGAGCAGAAACACCTCCACAGATCATCCAGTGTGCTTATGAATCTAGAGTTTGACTTAGTGGCTGCAAGTAAGAGAAGTGCTATGAAAAGGGAAAGATGGGGTAGGTGGGGGCTTGTAATACAGGAGCTAAACTGGTCTTGGGGGGTGGGGTCAGGTGAGTCATCTTTGAAGCAGCAACCACCTGGCTGAGACTTGAAGGGTGCACAAGAGCTGTATAGTACCCATTGGAAAGGAGAGGATTCCAGGCAGAAAGAAGAGTACTTCTTAAATATTTGGAGACACACATGTATGGATCCTTAGAGGTAGTAGAGAAACAGTGGGACTAGAAAGGAGAGTGTGAAGGGGAGAATGGTCCAGGATGATACAGGGGAGTTGGACACAGCAGGGAACACAGAGGGTCTTGTGGGCCATAATGAGGGTGCTGAATTTTTCTGAAGGCAGTCAGTGAAGAGCTACCAGCTGGAATGTCACGCCAGTGCCTGATCCACACTCAAGGAATGGTAGTGACGAGAACTCGGACAGGGTAAAAACACCTACGGGCATCACAAAGAGCGGTGACTGCCTTGGGCCCTGAGTTCTGAAGGGTTGGGACAGGGTCTCCTTTTTGAAATAGATTGCTAGGCAGTGACCTAAAGAGGCAGCCAGGAAGGGATGCTGAGAGGAAGAAGAGGGAGGAGTTTCTGTCCAGATGTGAAGAAGTTTTTAGGACTACAAATAAGATCAACACAAAATCCTATGACAC
The DNA here is from genome assembly GCF_963455335.1 of Martes martes. NCBI lineage: Eukaryota > Metazoa > Chordata > Mammalia > Carnivora > Mustelidae > Martes > Martes martes. The sequence continues at coordinate 14,723,131 of NC_137904.1, read as the reverse complement.
TTTTCATAAGCTACATGGAATGGGAGTAATTTCTATTGGAGATCTCTGTGTTGAAGATAATAGAAAATCCAGTACTCAAACTGGCTTAGAAATAATTAAACTACTTGGCTCAAGTACTTGGAAGTTCCAGAAACAAGGTGGTCTCCACGTTTAGCTGAATCCGTGGCTTCTGTCTCTCTTTCTCTGCATTCTTCTTAGCTGCACTTTCTCTGTGCTAGCTGCATATCCTCCTGGCTTTCCTCCTGGTGGCAAAATGGCTACAGTACTGTACACACACCATCCAGGAGAAAATAAAGTGTCTCTTCCAGTGAGTCTCAATTAAAAGCAGAGAAATTTATTTCCAAAAAAACTGGAACAATCTTTTCCTCATATGATTCCAGTTGGAGTCCATATCCATTTTTGAAACATTCCCTGTGGTTGAGGGGTTTCCATGTATCGGTTGGCTTAGACTTGGGGTCCTGTTCTGTTATTCTGTCGAGCTTAATGGGACTGTGTTTGGACACACCGAGAGAGAGAGAGAGGAGGGTGAGCATCCCTTGGAACACCTGGGCTGCATGGGGGAGGGGTGGGAACATAGACAAACAAAGATCCTGTTAGGAAAAAGAAAGGAATGAATTCTGTGTAGACACCAATAATCACCTATACCAGGTGTTGGCAAATTTATTCTGTAAAGGGACAGATAGTAAATACTTCAGGGTTTATGGGCCTTATGATCTCTGTCACAACTGACTCAATTCTGCCATTGTGGTGGGAAAGACGCCATATGTAAATGAACGGGAGTGGCTTTGTTTCAATAAAACTTTATTTAAAAAATAGGCCAGATTTGACCCCTGACCCATAGCTTTTTGATCCCTGACCCGCACTGTCTTACCTTGATCACTACATTTTGGTCTTCTCTAGATTATTTCCATCTGAACATTTCCCTTCACGCTTATTTTTAACCTTATTTTTATTTACATATAAAAATGCCGGAGTCGCACATGTGTGCAGCGAGTAGAAGAGAGTTAGAATATAGTAAGATAAACAGTGTATTTTTCCCCAACGTCCTGCACCCCATGGATAGGTTCCCTCCCATAGGGATGGTTGCTTTGTCATGCTATGACATTTTCAGATGGTGTTATTTGAAAAGCTTTAAACCTAATCCAAATAAAGAATGTAGACCTCATTTCATATTCATTGCCTTACACACTAACAAAGCCTTAGAAAATTTGCTAAATGTGGAATTGGGCATGAGTCATAATTTTTACTAGTGGAGTCATAGCTAAATTAGAAAGACAAGACACAAAGGCATTAAGGGGACATTAAAGGTGATAGATAGGACATGTTGCTGAGGCTGGATGTCCACCATTCGTATGTTCTTCCTGATCTTTTTCTATTTTGGAATAGAGATTGGGGAATTAAATTCCAAGAGAAGGAGAAGGATTTACTTTCAAGTTGCAAGAAAGTGAAGAAAGGGTAAATGCCTTCCCACTGAGCACAAAATGGCTCATTTTCTGGCACTGTGTTTGACAAGAAGTGATTTCTGACTCACTTGCTTATTTCCTTCAGATTTCAACCGAAGAATCTGGGAGAAAGTCAGGATTTGCAAAATGGGTGTTCAGGATCAAAACAGCAACTACACCAGAGAGCCAAAATGGGGTGGGTAAAGAAGAAAACTTAAGGCAGAAAACTATGTTACATATAAAATAAGAGTTTCCTGTACTGATCAGTCGTTAGACATCATCATGAGCTAGAAGGAATTAGGGTGAGATGTGTCGCTCCAAACTGAGTTGTTTGAATCTGAAAGGTAACAATAAAGATTAGAGGAATAAATCACATTTGCAAAAATTAAATTATACTTATGTTTTCTCAACCCACTGATAAATTTAGGCTGGAAAAAATACTCTTCAGATATTGCCTTTAATCAGATAATATGAAAATACTGTCAATCCAAATTGTATTGATTGAGTCTTTGCTTATACCTGGACCTGTAAAGGGTGTGTGTGTGTCTTCCCTCTTAATAAGTAATACAAAGTATTGGAAGTTAGACGTAAGTTCTCAAAAAGCTTTCTTTGTACTCCTATCAAATTCATATTTTTACTAAAATGTGTCAACAAATAGAAAATGGTGGAAGGCTGGCAAACTCTGTGAATACCCAGATTAGGATAATAATTCACCATAACACTGAAAATTAAAGTCAGCAGGATAAAAACACGCCACAGTCTGATACCACCTGACCTAATTATAAAACAATGCAGCCAGACTGAGTAAAACCCTACCTAACCTTCAGCTAAGGCAAACCTCAACTTATGAAATGCAGTGTTATCCTTACCAAAAAAGTAAGGCGATGCTTTGATTTGCTTCTACCCTCCCACCCTTTGCCTTTTGTCTCAGGGACCTATGGCCTAACCAAATGTGGAAACAGAACAGGTATCCCTCTGACATCTTTAAGTGTGTTCTAGGAGGCAAGAAAGTTATTCTCCCCAATTTCACCCCCAGGATGCCATGTCCTTGAAAATATTTAAAAAATAATAATAATAATCCAGGAGACCAGCTGGGCTGCATGGAGAGGCCTGGGAGTGTTCATCTATTACCAGAGGTGCCATCTTTAAGAGTAAGGTGATCAAAGTGGAGATGAAACCAAAAAGAATCTCAAGGACTGTGCTTTTGGGGATTTTGGTTTTGCAAGTTTTGCTTCAGTTCAAAACCCAGCAGGAATGGACAAAGGTGCCCCCACTGAAGAACAGGAAAAAAAATGTGTGAACCGCCATCCCACGCCAGAACCAGGAATGAGATTGGAGCATTAAAATACTCTCCAAGCTTCAGAGCTTGGAAGTGGATTTACCACCACCCAGTGTAAAGATAACAGGACCCAGATCCAAGCACTCATCTAATCTTCAGATGCAACCTGAGTCTGGAAAGGTTTCCTCTGCTTCAAAGATGTGGAGAGAGCACCTTCTTCAAGAGTTTGAAAATGAGGTGTATTAAGAAAGAGACTCTAAGGCAATACACGACGATAACATTCAGACAACTGAGGGGAAACAGAGTGAAGATTATCTAATGTAGAATCCATGTGAACAATTTAGGCGACTGTTTAGTTTTCTCAACTTGGTTAATGATGCCATAATCTCTACATTGCATCATAAAGAGAATATAGGCTGAGATAAAAGGGGACTTGAGTTGGGGCCGTGAAATTCAAGAAAGAGAAGAAGATGGGATTGTTTTCAAGATGTGGAAGCTGAAATATAGAAGGTCTGCAAGAAATTAAAGGCATAGTAGTAGAATTAAAATTAGCCTGAAAGGCAGTTAAGAGCAAAATAAAACAATGTCTTGGCAGCCAAATTTGCAGATTTCCCAGAAAGGGCATGATCTGACTTCTGCCTACTTCTTTAGCCCTAATTTTTACCACTCACCCCTAACAGCCTGTTCTTCAGTCACAGGTGTTTCCTCAAATTCACCAGCCTCTTTCCCTTCTCACAGTCAATAGTTCCTTCTTACTAAAAAGCATTCCTTCCTGCTCTTTACTTGGCTGAGTTCAAATCCTAGCTCGGGCAGTTTACTTGATTGACCTCTTGGGTACTCAGTCTCCTTATCTGTAAATCTGACTTATATCAGAATCTTTGTCACTCGAGCCAAACCTGAACCTGGTACGTGGTGAGTATTTGATACATGTTAGGTATTCGTAACACCAGTAATGATGTGGTAGAAGTTTACACTTCTAATGACTGCCTTGCTCAGACTAATACGTAGCTTCATGAAAACAGAGACTTGGGGCATCTGGGTGGCTCAGTGGGTTAAGCTTCTGCCTTAAGCTCAGGTCATGATCTCAGGGTCCTGAGATCGAGCCCCGCATCGGTCTCTCTGCTCAGCAGGGAGCCTGCTTCCCCCCTCTCTCTGCCTGCCTCTCTGCCTATTTGTGATCTCTGTCTGTCAAATAAATAAATAAAATCTTTAAAAAAAAACAAACAAACAGAGACTTTACCTTTTTCATTTGTTTTTATGTGTTCTGCACCTAAATGGCAGTATTTTATAATGGTATAAAAGTTATAATCATGTGAAAGCTATAACAGAAGAATGTTTCTTTTTTCTTTTTTTTTTAAGATTTTATTTACTTTTTTGTCACAGAGAACACAAGCGGGGAGAGCAAAGAGAGAGGGAGAAGCAGGCGCCCCACTGAGCAGGTAGCCCGATGTGGGACTTGATCCCAGGACCCCAGGGTCATGACCTGAGCTGAAGGCAGATGCTTAACTGACTGAGCCACCCAGGCGCCCCATAGAAGGACATTTCTTGAGCCCAAGAAAGAATTGTCAATACCGAATAAAGCTCACTGTGTTTCACTCATATTCACCCTGAGAAAAAGTCTTAAGAAACTCTTCAACTACATAGATAAAGAAAATTTATCAAACTTCTATATAAGGAAATAATAAGAAAAAAGTGACCCAGGAATAAATGGGAATTAGGCTGGTGACAGTCCTCTTTAGTGCAATGCTAAAGGATAATGGGAAACCTCAAAGCATTTTGAGAGAAAAATACTGTGACCCAAGAATTTTGTACCCTGTATGCCAGTCTTTTATATGTGAAATCAACAAAAATGATTCCTCAAATGAAAGCGGTCAGAAAATATTAGGCATGTAGACTTCGTGGAAAAAAAGTTTCTTTTATTCTTTTTTGGAAAAAGCTTCTTGAAGAAGTGTAACCAACAGAAAAATCAAACTTCAATGTTTGGAGCTGGAAAGATCATCATAAAAGTATTGGCAATGTGCACTGAAACAAATTAAAGTTAACAGAGCCAAGCCAGTGTAAACCTGTCATAAAATTGTCATAAGTGAAAATCGTTCTCACAAAGAAAGATAAAATATTTTAGTGCAAAGTGGTATGAATAATCTAGATCTATAAACTCACATTACTTTAACAAAGACCACAGTGTGAATGGGGAAAATAAAATGTAGAAATGTGTTAAACATTTTGCTTAATTGAGAGTGTCTGAAAAGTCAGAAGTTTCTTAACTCTAAAGTTTTCTAACAATAGGCTAAATAATATATTAGAAAAACTCAAAAACAGAAAACAAACAAAACCCGAGGCTGGTCTGATGAGGAGGAAAAAGAGAGTAAAAGATCTCAAGAAGCAAAAACAGAGAAAAAGGGAAGAAAACGTGAACCAAATG